>NC_069503.1:677196839-677434806 GCF_027579735.1 Bombina bombina
TGTGAGCCTCATGACCCGTCTACTAGGTCATTCTGAAATAAAACAAAAGAACGCCACAATAAAAGCCCCTTTGAACAACGTTTCTTATTGTGATCTACATACTGCTGGCAATTTGTCCACCACCCACTGCAACAATGCATAAACCACTGGGCCTCTGCCATCCAACTCCACCCTTCCCCTGCACAGGCTTCTGGCTGCTAATTTAACCATGAAGCTTTTGGTAATGTCTTTCAACTCCATCAGTTGAAAAACAAAAATGCCATTGCTGCCAACCTCCTATGAACCATTGATCTTGATAAACCCGATTCCCCCTATGCCTGCATCCAATCTAATAGTGCTGCTAATCGCCCATCGGTTGAATTGACCACTCCTCTTCCTTGCAACCATCATCCCCATAAGAACCATACCTGAACATATGATTTCCACGTCCCTTGAGCTAACGCTCCCCTCACCAAATTCATCCAAAATTGAACATACCAATTAGAGACTGAAGTTCCTTCAAACTAAGCTTTTGCTTCCCAAGCGCCCCTTCAATCGTGTACTCCATCCGTACTGTATCAATGTGTATGCCCAAAAAGCTCAAGCTTGTTGTGGGATCTTCTGACTTACCCTCAGCCACTGGTATTCCAAAGTCCGCTGCCACCTCCATGAAGGCCTTCATCAACTCTGCACACACAGCAGACCCTTTTGAACCAACAAACAAAAAATTGTCCAAATAATGGACTACAGAACCAAACTCCGATCTCTAACCACCTATTCAACAAACAACTAAACTTTTCAAAATATAAACATGAAATTAAACAGCCCATGGGAAGTGAAAGGTCCACGAAGTACGACCCTTCAAAAAAGTAGCCCAGTAAGTGGTGACACCTAGGATGAACTAGCAAGAGACGAAAGGCTGATTCAACATCTAGATGCACTGTGTGCAAAGAAATCCTCCAGAGAATAGATAAAAAAATCAGCGTGTTCATTAGTTATGTGCACATAAAAACAAACAAAAAGATATAACGAGAATTATAAGAACTGATCACTCAAGCATAGAGATGATCAGAAGGACAGCAACAAACAGCATACGCGTTTCATGCGGGGCTACCGCACTTGATAACTGCTACAATAATTAGTCAGTCATTTGCCCTTATAATACCTGAGGATAATTAAAAACACATTTTGCAAAATTAACCCTATATTGGCTAAAGAGAAAAAAAAAAACACATGACACGTGATATAGAAACAGATTGTGAGCTTATAGCAATATACGTTTCACAGCTACTTCTATCAATGGGTTAACTTATTTGTTTAAAAGTAAAATGATTGTGTACACATATGATTGTAGCAGTGATCAACAATTATTGTAGCAGTGATCAAGTGCGGTAGCCCTGCATCAAACGCGTATGCTGTTTGTTGCTGTCCTTCTGATCATCTCTATGCTTGAGTGATCAGTTTTTGTAATTCTCGTTATATCTTTTTTTTTTTTTTTTTTTTAATGTGCACGTAACTAATGAACACGCTGATTTTTTTTATCTATTCTCTGGAGGATTTATTCGCACACAGTGCATCTAGATGTTGAATCAGCCTTACGTCTCTTGCCAGTTCATCCTAGGTGTCACACCACTTACTGGGTTGCTTTTTTGAAGGGTCGTACTTCATGAACCTTTGTCTTCCCATGGGCTGTTTAATGTCATGTTTATATTTTGAAAAGTTTAGTTGTTTGTTGAATGGGTGGTTAAACAGAGATCTGGGTTTGGTTCTGTAGTCCATTATTTGGACAATATTTTGTTTGTTGGTTTGAAAGGGTCTGTGTGGTGTGTGCAGAGTTGATGAAGGCCTTCATGTAGGTGGCAGCGGACTTTGGAATACCAGTGGCTGAGGATAAGTCAGAAGATCCCACAACAAGCTTGAGCTTTTTGGGCATACACATTAATACAGTACGGATGGAGTGTCGTTATTTTCTTCGCACACAGTGCAGCTGGATACTTTTGTTTTTCACATATGGCTTTCAGCTGAATCTAGTGTCTTGGGCAGAAAAACTTTTTCCTTGGTTGCTGGAGTCGGATCGACATTGTTGGAGAGGGAGTGATATTGTGCATATGCCGAAGACACGCTGGTCACGGAACACTGAGGCTGGTAAGCACCACTTGGTCTTTTCATTTATTTGATTCAACATCTACCTTAGCCATCAACGCTCCCACCCCAGCCTCTCTCACTAAATCCACTGCCCTGTCAAATGATGCATACCAAACCGCAGGCAGTTCAGGGTCAATAACATCATTGACTGAAGCCCCCTTTGGATAAGATAGGTGCTGGATCATCCGGAATTGTCCCTTAGCCTTCTTAGGTAATACCCCCAAAGGAGAAATCCTCAAATTAGCCAATGGTGGCTCCCGAAATGGCCCCGCCATCTTACCCAAAGACACCTCTTTCAACAACTTTCCCTGCAAGACCTCTGCATATTCCTTAGCGGATTTCAAGTTCCCATGCACTGTCAATTCCCCCCTCCACAAACAGAATCCAAAACCCAGAACTAAAACCAGTTAATATAACTTCGGCATCACATCCCCGGGATCTCCCCTTACTGTACCGTTCTAACCACGGGACCATCCTTGCGTCCCTCACTGGGGACCGTGCCCTGTAAACCTACCTCTCCCGGCTTACCAACCTGTCTACCCCGTTTGAAGCACTTGGAGAAGGCGTGGGTTCCACTGCAACCAGAACATTCATGTTTATACTTACAGGAACCTGCAAAACGACATTGCCCGTCATTAAACTGGAAGCAGAGTCCTTTTCTGATTGCCACCGCTGTACTTGTTCCCGCTCCTCCCCCAGCATTTGCTCACCCTGTTCCACGAATGGACTGCCCGCCTCTTAGTGGGGTCATCATCTCGAACCAAATTTCCATGTCACGATTGTCCCACTTCATATCCGGCCGCACCGCAATCCTTTGGTGAAACTGCTCATCGTATTGCCACCATGCCATGCATGGAAGCAACCAAAAATTGCTGCTTCCAAATTTCTTCCTTGATCTCCTGGGCTAAATGAATGCCCAATGGACCAATAGAGCAGAGGCAAGGACTACGAAAAGCTACTTTCGCTACCTTGATACCTCCCACCCTGGACCCACTCGGTGAGAGGTCCCCCACTCCCCCAACCTCTGCCCCTTGGCTACTCGCCACCGCTGCCCCTTGTGCACTCCAAACAACAACTGCCCCAGTACCCCCTTCAGCCCCACTGCTCTGTCTCTCAATTTGAACCACAAGATCCCTCAAACCTTTCAGAATTGCTGTGTTTAGGTCCTTGCTCCCACCAACAGTACAAGTAGAAGTTTTTCTTACTATCCCTGGCACCTCACCTGATGTGCTGGGTGCCGTCCCAGCCTACTGTCACATCTCTTCTCAGCCTCTGACATCCTCCTAGCTCTATCCTTTGACCTCATCTCTGACCTCCTGCAATCCTCTACACGTCTCCCTGGTGACCTGGCCCTGGATTGGGCCCTTTGCCGTTCCTGACTACTCCTCCCTCCATTGGATCTGTCCAACCTTCCCCACATTGGCGAATCTCTTATACTCCTCCCCCTCCTGTCATCAAAAGGCGAGCGGGACCTTCCTCGCCGTCTGTCTGCCCCTGCACCTCCGGTCCTCATGCCACTAGTCCTGTGACTGTGTGAAGCTCCTGCCTGCAACGTAAAAGAACAGTCAGGGCCATCCAAACCAGACCGCCCAGTACACACCTCCTGACCCCAGACTCTTCACTCCTCAGCCTCTGATCCGTGACTTGTCTAGTATTCCCAGCCTCCCTTCCTGCCCCTGCAGCACCAGGTGACATGAGCTCCAACAACTGTGCTAGAGCCCTGATTTCACCTACCTGACATGTCATACTTTTTCCCGGCACTGCATGCTCACTGCGCATCTCCTCCTCAAATTCATTGAAAGAGTCACCCAAAAATATCATGTACATATCCGCATCATTAGGGTCTATCTCTGGAAGTGGCGCCTCCTGCATGGAAGGTCCACCGAGACCTGCTCCTGCTCACCCTGCAGCAAATTGAAGGAGAGAGGGGGGTATACAACAACACAATTAAAATACCACACTAACCACCACACCGACCTATACAGAACACCCTGCCCCCCCCTGACAAATGACATACCACCAGGACAAAAACCCACTTGCTGATCAGACACCCACGGACCACCACCCCGATTAGCACCCATATACCAGGGCCAAACCAAGCTCACCCACCCAACCAGGCTAACTACAAAGGCAATATCATGCCAAAATGCTAATCTTAACATCCTATACTGAATTTTTTTTTTTTTAATTTCTTTTTTTTTTTGGACTATGCCCAACTGTCACCCCTTATACATAACGGCATGGTATGCCAAGACCCACAACCCTATCCTTGCAGTTTAGCACCACCGCAACCCTTGCAGAGGTTTCCCACCCTAAACAAAAACATTTGTCCAACTTTCTCCCTAACGAATCACAAAATTTCCCCACGTCTGGCGTTCATAATGATTACATAGCCTCCAGGACACCCCCCTAAACACCGGCCCATCTAAACCCCAACCCTTTTTTCACAGGCGTTACACTCGCCCGTCAGCCACATACCGTTCCCCTTCAGGATCCCCCCAGCCCCTCTGCCTACCTTTCTCCAGCCTCCGACCTGACTGAGGCCTGGGCTCCAAAGTGCTCTCCCTTTGTCCTCCACCCCAAATGCCGGGTGATGACATCACCGGCTCCATCTCTTGCCTCTTCCATCGTCTGCACTGTCATCTCACCCGATGTTGTGGGCCTAGTCGGCGTGGAGCTCTCCACTCTCACCGGTCCTGCTGGGGATATCCTTCCATTCCTACTCCTGGCGCTAGCGGTTCTAGCCGTCCTCCTGGTCCCGATCTCCGGACTCCTCACTGGCCGTGGTGTCCGGCCTCTGCCCACTGCTGCACCTTCATCAGCCACCTCTGTCCTGGATGCCGACAGCTCCTCCATTACCCACTCCATGCCCCTGGCTTGGGCCAGGGCCGTAACAGCCTGCAACAGGTCCCATATCGCAGTCATAGCACTGAAATGCCGTAAGCTCCTGCAGGAAATTAAGTGCGAGGAGAAGACAGCTTCTGCTCACACGTAACCTCCTGGAATTTTGGCGCCTTTGTCTGGCCACCCCCACATTCTTATAGCCCTTCTGAGCTCCACCCCTTAAGCATCCTCCCTCTAAGCTCATCTACCTACCATATACCTATACTGAGGTGAAATGCCCCTTCCTCAAACTTTGGTTTCATCCAGGGCTTCCATGAGGTGTTCATGCTTCTTTGTTTGTTTCATAAGAGTCTTTAGCATGCAACATATACTGGGCAATAAGTATGGGGTCACCTTTCCTTAGTGTACTTTGGTGTCTGTGACTGTGTCAGTCAAAGTCAGTGGTTGGAGCAGGCTTGTGCAGGTGTCCGACCAGGCTCATAGATAAGGGTTGATTAGTGTATTTTTCCAGTCATAAAAGTGGTCTGAGGAAGGGGCACCCAATTGGTAGTTGCAGATGGAGATAGGAAGCTAATATTCAGTGGTCCAGTGAGATTTTTTGCAGGCCCTACAGGCAAGTGGCATCCCAGAGAGTGATGTTCCAGGAAAAGGAAATTATATTGACAAGGAAGCAGGATTTCTAGGTGCAGTATACAACACCTTTAGGGTAAGCTATGGGAGTGACAGTGTCCGATTAGCTAATGTCAGCTTAGATTTGCTTTTAAGGTAACAATAAGGGTGTTATGTTGTTCATTTCTGCTCACTTGGGTGGTGTATAAGGTTGCAGCAAGGAATTTTTGCCAGTTATCTTTGTTAGATATGTTACTTGTTTAGTCAATATGTTCCCCCTGTGACAACTGTACCATAAAGTTGCTGTTGTCTTTTAATTTTAATTGGTTAAAGGGATACTGAACTCAAAAATGTTCTTTCGTGATTCAGATAGAGCATGCAATTTTAAGCAACTTTCTAATTTACTCCTATTATCAGTGTTTCTTCGTTCTCTTGCTATCTTTATATAAAAAAAGGCATCTAAGCTTTTTTCTTGGTTCAGTAATCTGGACAGCAGTTTTTGATTGGTGGATGAATTTATCCACCAATCAGCAAGGACAACCTAGGTTGTTCACCAAAAATGGGCCGGCATCTAAACTTACATTCTTGCATTACAAATTAAGGTAGCAAGAGAATAAAGAACTTTTGATAATAGGAGTAAATTAGAAAGTTGCTTAAAATGTCATGCTCTATCTGAATCAGAGAGAAATAACATTTTTGCTCTCTCTCTCTCTCTTCCCCCCTCTTTTGCTCGCTTTCTCTCTTTCCCTCCTCTCTTTTGGTCTCTCCCACCTCTTTTGGTCTCTCTCACCTCTCTCCCGTCGGCCACGCCCGTCATGCGCACTCCCGCAAGGTCACGCCCCACACCCCGCCGGACACGCCCCAATTGTGGAAAGCCCCGGTCACGTCCCCATCACGGCACGCCCGGTCACGCCCCCATCACGGCACGCCCGGTCATGCCCCCATCAGGCAGCTTCCGCAGTGCACACTTCTCTGCTGCTCAAGGCCAGGTATGTTTGTCCTCTGCAGTCTCTACTGCGCATGACTGCATCTGACAAACATACCTGGCCTTTTATTATATAGGATGAAAAGTGCATAACAATAAGGCACATTAGTGCAGGAATAGCTGTACGCTTTGAAAGCTGCAAGCACAGTAAGAATTCTCACAAAATATGTTGAATAACATATCAGCCAAGTCAAAACATTTTTATACAAATTAAGATCCTGTTTTGCTACAATTGTTTTTCAGTAGCTAAACTCCACAAACCACTTAGATTATTTAAAAAAACCAATTTGGGCTTCAGTCTACAGACAACAAGGCTAGCTAAGGTTATAATGTTGGTATAAAACTGTTTTGCAGTTAAAGGTACATGAAACCCCAAAAAATTCTTTCATGTTTCAGATAGAGGATACAATTTTAAACAACTTTCTATTTACTTCTAATATCTAATCTGTTTCATTCTCTTGGTATCATTTGTTGAAGGAGCAGCAATGCCCTAATGGTTTCTAACTGAACACATGGGTGAGCCAAACACAATCGATATATATATATATATCTAACCACCAATCAACAGCTAGAACCAAGGTTCTCTGTTGCTCCTGAGTTTGCTTAGATAAATATTTCATCAAATGATAACAAGAAAAGGAAGCAAATTAAATAATAGAAGTAAATTGGAAAGTAGTTTAAAAACATAATTTATGCTTACCTGATAAATTCCTTTCTCCTGTAGTGTAGTCAGTCCACAGGTCATCATTACTTATGGGATATTAACTCCTCCCCAACAGGAAGTGCAAGAGGATCACCCAAGCAGAGCTGCTATATAGCTCCTCCCCTCTACGTCACACCCAGTCATTCGACCAAGAACCAAACGAGAAAGGAGAAACTATAGGGTGCAGTGGTGACTGGAGTATAATTTAAAAATTTAGACCTGCCTTAAAAAAACAGGGCGGGCCGTGGACTGACTACACTACAGGAGAAAGGAATTTATCAGGTAAGCATAAATTATGTTTTCTCCTGTTAAGTGTAGTCAGTCCACGGGTCATCATTACTTATGGGATACCAATACCAAAGCTAAGTACACGGATGACGGGAGGGACAGGCAGGATCTCTATACGGAAGGAACCACTGCCTGAAGAACCTTTCTCCCAAAAACAGCCTCCGAAGAAGCAAAAGTGTCAAATTTGTAAAATTTGGAAAAAGTATGAAGAGAAGACCAAGTTGCAGCCTTGCAAATCTGTTCAACAGAGGCCTCATTCTTAAAGGCCCAAGTGGAAGCCACAGCTCTAGTAGAATGAGCTGTAATCCTTTCAGGAGGTTGCTGTCCAGCAGTCTCATAGGCTAAGCGTATTATGCTACGAAGCCAAAAGGATAGAGAGGTAGCAGATGCTTTTTGACCTCTCCTCTGTCCAGAATAAACGACAAACAGGGAAGAAGTTTGGCGAAAATCTTTAGTTGCCTGTAAATAAAATTTCAGGGCACGGACTACATCTAGGTTGTGCAGAAGTCGTTCCTTCTTTGAAGAAGGGTTAGGACACAATGATGGAACAACAATCTCTTGATTGATATTCTTGTTAGTGACTACCTTAGGTAAGAACCCAGGTTTAGTACGCAGAACTACCTTATCTGAATGAAAAATCAGATACGGAGAATCACAATGTAAGGCTGATAATTCAGAGACTCTACGAGCCGAGGAAATAGCCATTAAAAACAGAACTTTCCAAGATAACAGCTTGATATCAATGGAGTTAAGGGGTTCAAACGGAACACCCTGTAAAACGTTAAGAACTAAGTTTAAGCTCCACAGCGGAGCAACAGATTTAAACACAGGCTTAATCCTGGCCAAAGCCTGACAAAAAGCCTGAACGTCTGGAACTTCTGACAGACGCTTGTGTAAAAGGATGGACAGAGCTGAGATCTGTCCCTTTAACGAACAAGCAGATAAACCCTTTTCTAAACCTTCTTGTAGAAAAGACAATATCCTAGGAATCCTAACCTTACTCCATGAGTAACCCTTGGATTCGCACCAGTGTAAGTATTTACGCCATATCTTATGGTAAATCTTCCTGGTAACAGGTTTCCTAGCCTGTATTAGGGTATCAATTACTGGCTCTGAAAATCCACGCTTTGATAAAATTAAGCGTTCAATTTCCATGCAGTCAGCTTCAGAGAAATTAGATTTTGATGTTTGAAAGGACCCTGAATTAGAAGGTCCTGTCTCAAAGGCAGAGACCAAGGTGGACAGGATGACATGTCCACTAGATCTGCATACCAGGTCCTGCGTGGCCACGCAGGCGCTATTAGAATCACTGATGCTTTCTCCTGTTTGATCCTTGCAATCAAACGAGGAAGTATCGGGAAGGGTGGAAACACATAAGCCATCCTGAAGGTCCAAGGTGCTGTCAAGGCATCTATCAGGACCGCTCCCGGGTCCCTGGACCTGGACCCGTAACGAGGAAGCTCGGCATTCCGGCGAGACGCCATGAGATCCATATCTGGTTTGCCCCAACGTCGAAGTATTTGGGCAAAGACCTCTGGATGAAAAGTCTGGCGACTTAGGAAATCCGCCTCCCAGTTGTCCACTCCTGGGATGTGGATCGCTGACAGGTGGCAAGAGTGAGACTCTGCCCAGCGAATTATCTTTGATACTTCCATCATCGCTAGGGAACTTCTTGTCCCTCCCTGATGGTTGATGTAAGCCACAGTCGTGATGTTGTCCGACTGAAACCTGATAAACCTCAGAGTTGCTAACTGAGGCCAAGCCAGTAGGGCATTGAGAACTGCTCTCAATTCCAGAATGTTTATTGGAAGGAGACTCTCCTCTTGAGTCCATGATCCCTGAGTCTTCAGGGAATTCCAGACAGCGCCCCAACCTAGAAGGCTGGCGTCTGTAGTTATAATTGTCCAGTCTGGCCTGCTGAAGGGCATCCCCTTGGACAGATGTGGCCGAGAAAGCCACCATAGAAGAGAATCTCTGGTCTCCTGATCCAGATTCAGCGTAGGGGACAAATCTGAGTAATCCCCATTCCACTGACTTAGCATGCACAATTGCAGCGGTCTGAGGTGCAGGCGTGCAAAAGGAACTATGTCCATTGCCGCTACCATTAAGCCGATTACCTCCATGCATTGAGCCACTGACGGGTGTTGAATGGAATGAAGGGCACGGCAAGCATTTAGAAGCTTTGTTAACCTGTCCTCTGTCAGGTAAATTTTCATTTCTACAGAATCTATAAGAGTCCCCAAGAAGGGAACTCTTGTGAGTGGTAAGAGAGAACTCTTCTCCTCGTTTACTTTCCACCCATGTGATCTCAGAAATGCCAGTACTAACTCTGTATGAGACTTGGCAGTTTGAAAGCTTGACGCTTGTATCAGAATGTCGTCTAGGTACGGAGCTACCGAAATTCCTCGTGGTCTTAGTACCGCCAGAAGAGAGCCCAGAACCTTTGTAAAGATTCTTGGAGCCGTAGCCAACCCGAAGGGAAGAGCTACAAACTGGTAATGTTTGTCTAGGAAGGCAAACCTTAGATACCGGTAATGTTCTCTGTGAATCGGTATGTGAAGGTAAGCATCCTTTAAATCCACTGTGGTCATGTACTGACCTCTTTGGATCATGGGTAAGATTGTCCGAATAGTTTCCATCTTGAATGATGGAACTCTTAGGAATTTGTTTAGGATCTTTAAATCCAATATTGGTCTGAAGGTTCCCTCTTTTTTGGGAACCACAAACAGGTTTGAGTAAAACCCTTGTCCGTGTTCCGACCGCGGAACTGGATGGATCACTCCCATTAGTAAAAGGTCTTGTACACAGCGTAGAAAGGCCTCTTTCTTTATCTGGTTTGTTGACAACCTTGAAAGGTGAAATCTCCCTTGTGGAGGAGAAGCTTTGAAGTCCAGAAGATATCCCTGAGATATGATCTCCAACGCCCAGGGATCCTGGACATCTCTTGCCCAAGCCTGGGCGAAGAGAGAGAGTCTGCCCCCCACTAGATCCGTTACCGGATCGGGGGCCCTCACTTCATGCTGTCTTAGGGGCAGCAGCAGGCTTTCTGGCCTGCTTGCCCTTGTTCCAGGCCTGGTTAGGTTTCCAGCCTTGTCTGTAGCGAGCAACAGCTCCTTCCTGTTTTGGAGCAGAGGAAGTTGAAGCTGCTCCTGCCTTGAAATTACGAAAGGCACGAAAATTAGACTGTCTAGCCCTGGGTTTGGCTCTGTCTTGAGGCAGGGCATGGCCTTTACCTCCCGTAATATCAGCGATAATTTCTTTCAAACCGGGCCCGAATAAAGTCTGCCCCTTGAAAGGTATGTTAAGTAGTTTCGATTTAGAAGTTACATCAGCTGACCAGGATTTTAGCCACAGCGCTCTGCGTGCCTGAATGGCGAATCCGGAATTCTTAGCCGTAAGTTTAGTTAAATGTACTACGGCATCAGAAATAAATGAATTAGCTAGCTTAAGGGTTTTAAGCTTAAGTGAAATCTCATCCAATGTCGCTGAGTCAAGGGTGTCTTCCAGAGACTCAAACCAAAATGCTGCCGCAGCCGTGACAGGTGCAATGCATGCAAGGGGTTGTAATATAAAACCTTGTTGAACAAACATTTTCTTAAGGTAACCCTCTAACTTTTTATCCATTGGATCTGAAAAAGCACAGCTATCCTCCACCGGGATAGTGGTACGCTTAGCTAAAGTAGAAACTGCTCCCTCCACCTTAGGGACCGTTTGCCATAAGTCCCGTGTGGTGGCATCTATTGGAAACATTTTTCTGAATATAGGAGGGGGTGAGAAAGGCACACCGGGTCTGTCCCACTCCTTAGTAATAATTTCAGTAAGTCTCTTAGGTATAGGAAAAACGTCAGTACTCGTCGGTACCGCAAAATATTTATCCAACCTACACATTTTCTCTGGGATTGCAACTGTGTTACAATCATTCAGAGCCGCTAACACCTCCCCTAGCAATACACAGAGGTTTTCCAGCTTAAACTTAAAATTTGAAATGTCTGAATCCAATTTATTTGGATCAGATCCGTCACCCGCAGAATGAAGCTCTCCGTCCTCATGCTCTGCATATTGTGACGCAGTATCAGACATGGCCCTAGCATTATCAGTATAATCTGTTCTCATCCCAGAGTGATCTCGTTTACCTCTAAGTTCTGGCAATTTAGACAAAACTTCAGTCATAACATTAGCCATGTCTTGTAAAGTGATTTGTAATGGCCGCCCTGATGTACTTGGCGTTACAATATCACGCACCTTCTGAGCGGGAGATGCAGGTACTGACACGTGAGGCAAGTTAGTCGGCATAACTTCCCCCTCGTTGTCTGGTGAATGTTGCTTAACATGTACAGATTGACTTTTATTTAAAGTAGCATCAATGCAATTAGTACATAAATTTCTATTGGGCTCCACCTTGGCTTTTGAACATATTGCACAAAGAGTTTCCTCTGTGTCAGACATGTTTAAACAAACTAGCAATTAGACTAGCAAGCTTGGAAATACTTTTCAACTAAATTTACAAGCAATATATAAAAACGTTACTGTGCCTTTAAGAAGCACACAAAAACTGTCACAGTTGAATAACAATGAACCGGATTAGTTATATAAACCAAATTTAGCAAAGGATTGCACACATTAGCAATGGATGATTAACCCTTAACATCAGAAAAAAACGTATAACAATTGACAATATAAGCGTTTTTATCACAGTCAAGCACAGTCTCACAGGTCTGCTGTGAGTGATTACCTCCCTCAAAACTAGTTTTGAAGACCCCTGAGCTCTGTAGAGACGTCCTGGATCATGCAGGGAGAAAAAGACAGACTGTGACTGAATTTCTGATGCGTAGTAAAAGCGCCAAAATAGGCCCCTCCCACTCACACTACAACAGTGAGGGAAGCTCAGTAAACTGTTTTAGTTTAAAACAACGACAGCCATGTGGAAAATAAAGCCCAAAACAATTTTCACCAAGTACCTCAGATAATTAAACGATTTAACATGCCAGTAAACGTTTAAAATCTAATATATGAAATGTCATTAAAAAGCCTGCTGCTAGTCGCTCACACTGCAAGTTAGGCTAAAAGTTATATGCATACAGTATTTTCCCAGTGAAGTTCCATTCCCCAGAAATACTTAAATGTTAACATATATACATGTCAGCCTGATACCAGTTGCTACTACTGCATTTAAGGCTGTACTTACATTATATCGGTATTAGCAGTATTTTCAAAGTCAATTCCATTCCTTAGAAAATAATATACTGCAACATACCTCTTTGCAGGTGAACCTGCCCGCTGTCCCCTGATCTGAAGTTACCTTACTCCTCAGAATGGCCGAGAACAGCAAACGGATCTTAGTTACGTCCGCTAAGATCATATACAAAAAACTCAGGTAGATTCTTCTTCAAATTCTGCCTGAGAAGGAAACAACACACTCCGGTGTCGTTTAAAATAACAAACTTTTGATTGAAGATATAAAAAACTAAGTTTAATCACCACAGTCCTCTCACACATCCTATCTATTAGTTGGGTGCAAGAGAATGACTGGGTGTGACGTAGAGGGGAGGAGCTATATAGCAGCTCTGCTTGGGTGATCCTCTTGCACTTCCTGTTGGGGAGGAGTTAATATCCCATAAGTAATGATGACCCGTGGACTGACTACACTTAACAGGAGAAATTGTATTCTCTATCTGAATCACAAAATTTTTGGGTTTCATGTCCCTTTAAATCCAATTAGGGACAGATTTGCGGCAGGCTCATAGCCTTGAGATAACTGCAGAGTGCGTTTTAAGTGAGAATTGAATTACATGAAAAGGGGGAAAAATAATGGAAGTGTATTGTAACGTAAGTGGTTTTACTATGCATAATTATACATTTTATAATTTATATTAAAATAACAAGATGTTTACTGTTCTGTTAATAGAAGCATTTTATTATGCCCATTTAACAAATTAAAGCAGAACAATAAAATATAGAACATGACAACAGGATATGTGTGGTCTAATTATACCAAAATACCATAAAAAATGTCAATTTAATCACTCGGCTGCAAGAATGTAACACCTTTTCATCCCTCTTTGATAGCTAAGTGGTTAATCATCTGAAATAGAGAGTATTTTGGATCAGCATCAGAGAGACCTTGGCAATGCATTTCCAAAGCTTGGTAAGGTGAATGCGAGGAGAATTGTATCAGAGCTGTATTGTTTGTCTTAACAACAGAGCACAATGTTATGTAACAGATTCAGCCTCTAGTCTTCTCTGGGTAAACTACTGGTGCATTGATCATGCTGAAGACCTGTTTCAGTTTCGTTTCTTTTGAAGAGAGACTTTCTGTTCTTGGCTAATCACTGCTCTCTCCCTGACACAGCTGTACTCTCAACTGAATTGCTGAAATGGTACAAACAAACCGGATTATTTTCTCACTCCATTATACAGGAAATACAGTTGTTTTTTTTTAAACAATGGTAATCATGAACTTATAATAATACATGATAATATATACTTTGTAGCTGAATGTGAAACAGAAATAACATAATAAACCAAGTACAAACATCTGTGATTTTTAATTTATTTTCATAAAGTTTTCTTTTTCTATTTGATTTAGCTTTACTTTTATTACAAGGGGTACACATTTTAGTCTTAATATTTGCTGCCCTGTAGAGCATTATCAGTAGACATGGGCATTCTGATGCATCTGAAAGAATAGTATTTATACGTTCCTTATTATTATTATTATTAAGTTTATTTGCATAACAATTATTATGTTAAAGCTTTAAATTTATCTTAAAATTTACAAGAAATGCAAGTGTGTTCTAAATTCATTCAAGTTGTTGAGAATCAGGCCCCTACGGAGAGGTGTCTCACACAATTCACACAGCTATACTGATGGGCAGGGACACAGCATACAAACAAAACTAGATTATTTGTATATCCCGTTAACTTTCTAAGCAGTGCTGCAGTTTGTCAGTTTGTATCTAGTAAATGTACATGCTAGAGGACACAAGATAAGATAAATTGCATGGCATGCTTAAAGGGACATGAACCCGCAAATTTTTCATTTAGGATTCATATAAAGCATGCAATTTTAAATACATTTCCTGTTTACTTCTATTATAAAATGTTCTTCATTCTCTTGGTATCCTTTGTTGAAGAAGAGCACTGCACTACGAGGAACTAGCTGATCACATCAGGTAAGCCAATTACAAAAGTGATATATGTGCAACCACCAACCTGCAGCTAGCTCCCAGTAGTGCACTACTGCTCCTGAGCCTACCTAGGTATGCTTTTCAGTAAAGAATACCAACAGAATAAAGCAAATGACATATAAACAAAGAACTTGTAAATGTGTTTAAAATGGAATGTTTTTTCTGAATTATGAAAGAAAAATGTTGGGTTTCATGTCCCTTTAATTGCTTCAAATTTATCTGGATCTAAAGTTTGTTTGACAGCTGGACAGCTCTATTAATACATTAACCTAATCCTTTAGTAGGAAATTAAAGGGACATATATTGAGATCTGTGCATATCCTAAAATGGTTAATTAATTAAAAATAGTTTGCATAAAACAAATTGTTTAAAAATTGCTGGCAAGTATTTTAAAATAATTTTCAAAAATAAGCAAAATGAATTAGACATAGCTAAGCTGCCTGGAGCAGCCAACACCACCCCTCTTATCAGTGTTTAGACACAGGCATTGTATTTCAACTGAGTTCACAGCTCCTATGCATGCTCCAGCAGATAATCCCTCTTTGCATTCTACTGAAACAACAATATAGATATAGACACAGCCATAGAAGGAAATGTGTGGGGGGAGTTAGATCTTTACAATTCAGAAACTAAAAAGAAAGGGTTAATGGCGAGGCACTGCAGTAAACATTTGCAGGTAAAGTAATTAAAGTACATATTATTATATTTTGTCTCTATCCCAACATTGCAATAAGAAAAAGTAAATGTATGCTTACCTGATAAATTGATTTCTTCTATGATACGAGTCCACGGATTCATCCTTTACTTGTGGGATATTATCCTCCTGCTAACAGGAAGTGGAAAAGAGCACCACAGCAGAGCTGTCTATATAGCTCCTCCCTTGACTCCACCCCCTAGTCATTCGACCGAAGGTATAGGAAGAAAAAGGAGAAACTAAAAGGTGCAGAGGTGACTGAAGTTTTAAATAAAAAATATAATCTGTCTTAAATTGACAGGGCGGGCCGTGGACTCGTATCATAGAAGAAATCAATTATTATTATATTATTATTTAAAGGGCCTCTGTTCAGTATGCTTTGCCTTTGCGTTGTCTGAGACCTGTTTGTGAGAGTTCCTGTGTATTACCTGGCTGCCTGACGTCCTTCCTGGTTCCTGATCCCTGGCTTGTTCCTGACTCTGCTGTTTTCCTTGTTCCTGATTCCGGCTCGTCTGACTATTCGCTTTGGCTCCTGACTCGGCTCGTCTGACTACTAGCTCTGGTTTTGATTCCTGGCTTCTTATTTGACTTGTGGACTTTTTATTATTTTTTGCTATTTAATAAAGGTGTGATTATTTCTGCACTTCTCGTCTCAGTCTGATTCCTGGCACCCTGACATCCAGGAAGGCGAACCTGAGGAACTGGTGATGATCTTTGTGGATAGGAATGTGAAGATACGCATCCTTCAAATCCACGGTGGTCATATATTGACCCTCCTGGATCATTGGTAAAATTGTCCGAATGGTCTCCATCTTGAAGGATGGGACTCTGAGAAATTTGTTTAGGATCTTGAGATCTAAAATCGGTCTGAAGGTTCCCTCTTTTTTGGGAACCACGAACAGATTGGAGTAAAACCCCCGCCCCTGTTATGCTTTTAGAACTGGGCAGGTTACACCCATAGTATATAGTAGTATAGTATACTACTTTAGTATACTACTGTAGTAGTATAGTATATAGGTCTTCTACACAGCAGACAACCGTGAAAGATGAAATCTCCCCCTTGGAGGAGAATCTTTGACGTCTAGAAGATACCCCTGGGTCACGATTTCTAAAGCCCAGGAATCCTGAACGTCTCTTGCCCAAGCCTGATCAAAGAGAGAAAGTCTGCCCCCTACAAGATCCGGTCCTGGATCGGGGGCTGCCCCTTCATGCTGACTTGGTAGCAGCAGCGGGCTTCTTCGCCTGTTTACCTTTATTCCAGGTCTGGTTAGGTCTCCAGACTGACTTGGATTGAGCAAAATTCCCCTCCTGCTTTGTGGCAGGGGAGGAGGTAGATGGACCATCTTTGAATTTCGGAAGGAACAAAAATTATTTTGTTTGGCCCTCATTCTATTTGTCTTATCCTGAGGAAGGGCATGCCCTTTTCCTCCAGTGATGTCAGAAATGATCTCCTTCAGTTTAGGCCCGAATAGGGTCTTACCCTTGAAAGGAATAGCTAATAGCTTAGATTTTGATGACACATCAGCAGACCAGGACTTAAGCCATAACGCTCTAAGCGCTAAAATGGCAAAACCTGAATTCTTTGCCGCTAATTTAGCCAGTTGAAAAGCGGCATCTGTAATAAAAGAATTAGCTAGCTTGAGAGCCTTAATTCTATCTAAAATATCATCTAATGGGGTCTCAACCTTAAGAGCCTCCTCTAGAGCCTCAAACCAAAAAGCAGCTGCAGTAGTTACAGGAACAATGCACGCTATAGGTTGCAGAAGAAAACCCTGATGAATAAATATTTTCTTTAGGAGACCCTCTAATTTTTTATCCATAGGATCTTTGAAAGCACAACTGTCCTCAATAGGTATAGTTGTACGCTTAGCCAGGGTAGAAACAGTTCCCTCCACTTTAGGGATCGTCTGCCACGAATCCCGAATGGTGTCAGATATGGGAAGCATTTTCTTAAAAGTAGGAGGGGGAGAGAACGGAATGCCTGGTCTATCCCATTGCTTATTAACAATGTCCGAAATCCTCTTAGGGACCGGAAAAACATTAGTGTAAGTAGGAACCTCTAGATATCTATCCATTTTACACAATTTCTCTGGTGGAATTACAATAGGGTCACAATCATCCAGAGTCGCTAAAACCTCCCTGAGCAACAAGCGGAGGTGTTCAAGCTTAAACTTAAAAGCCGTCATATCTGAGTCTGTTTGAGGGAACATCTTTCCTGAATCAGAAAGCTCTCCCTCAGACAGCAATTCCCCCACCCCCAATTCAGATCATTGAGAGAGTACATCGGAGATGGCTAATAAAGCGTCAGAGGGCTCAGCATTTACTCTCATACCGTACCTACTGCGCTTCCCCTGCAAACCAGGCATTTTAGATAATACCTCTGTGAGGGTAGTAGACATAACTGCGGTCATATCTTGCAGTGTGAAAGAATTAGACGCACTTGGGCGGGCGTTAAAGGTTGTGACACTTGGGGAGAAGTAGATGGCATAACCTGATTCTCTTCTGACTGAGAATCATCCTGAGGCATACTTTTATCAGCTAAAATATGTTCTTTGCAATGTAAGGCCCTTTCAGTACATGAGGGACACATTTTAAGTGGGGGTTTCACAATGGCTTCTAAACACATGGAACATAAAATATGTTCTTTGCAATGTAAGGCCCTTTCAGTACATGAGGGACACATTTTAAGTGGGGGTTCCTCAATGGCTTCTAAACACATGGAACATTGGCTTTCCTCAATGTCAGACACGTTAAACAGGCTAGTAATGACCACAAACAGGCTTGAAAACACTTTATTTAGTGAAAAAAATAACAATCTGAAAAAACGGTACGGCGCGTTTAAGAGAAAAAAAGCATACAATTTTTCCAAAACTGCTTGAAAACAATAAAATGATCCCAATTTTATTATAAAAGCATCCCAACTTTGCAGATAAGTTTGCCTCACAAGGAAAGGAATACTTAACCCTTACCAGAAAAAACGGAATACTATAAAATGTTTATTTCAATAAAAAACACCCCCAGCACCTCGCCACAGCCCTGCTGTGGCGCCTACCTGCCCTCAGGGGTCTGTAAAATCGGATTAAACCTTCGATTTGGCCCAATACTGCTCTCAAAGGCCCACCGGAGTTGGAGCTTGCTGCTTGTCTGGGAAAAACAACTGCACAACTGAGGCGCGAAAATAGGCCACGCCCATCTCACTCAATGTCTCACAGCCTAAAATAACCCCACCAGAGCGGTCTAAAAACCTAGCCATGTGGGTTCATATACCCATAAATGAAGCCATGTGCACCCTCTATCTTAATAAAGTATAAAAAAACGTCTCTCATGAAAAACGTTATCTGCACTCCCAGTCGTGTAAACGTTTGCCCACAAACATCATAACATCAGTGTCAACCATTGTTTTATAGCCCAATATGCAAGCTCAGTAATACCCCTCTTTATACTTTAGGATTACTGCTTACCCTTTCCCTCATCGGGATACTGTCAGCCAATTCTGAAATAACACAGTCTCTCCAGAAAAGAATGACTGAACATACCTCACTGCTTATAGCATGAAAAACGTTCCTCACACTGAAGTTTCTTAAGTACTCCTCAGCCATTCTGTGGGAACTCCTCTGGATCTTAGTAACAACTGCTAAGATCATCAGCCTCCAGGCAGAAGTCTTCATCCATCTGCTGCCTGGGAGAAAATAGTACCATTTAAAATAAAAAACTCTTGCTTGAAGAAAATAAAAACTAACATTTTATCACCTCTTTCACTTTACCCTTCCTATTACTTAGAGTAGGCAAAGAGAATGACTGGGGGGTGGAGTCAAGGGAGGAGCTATATAGACAGCTCTGCTGTGGTGCTCTTTGCCACTTCCTGTTAGCAGGAGGATAATATCTCACAAGTAAAGGATGAATCCGTGGACTTGTCGTATCTTATAGAAAAAATGCTCTTGCACTGGCCCTTTTAGAGAGATTTTCTGTTAAATGTGACACATCTTCCTGTGCTCCAAACATGAGAACTATTAAGCTTTTTATGCTACGGTAAGTTTAGGAAACATGACTACATGAGCAGGTAGTGATGTAATGTTCAGCATGGACATGCTTGGCACTGATGAATAAGGATAGATAGACATAGTTAACGGAGCATATCTCCTTATTGCAATACAATTATATTGCAACATTATTTAGTAGAATGTGAAAAATAATTTAAACCAGGTATTAAAAGTAATGTTAATGCTCCTTTAAGCAGTTTAGTACATTATTGCACTTGCATTTGATGAAATTGCCATTTCAAATTATGTTGTCAATTCATTTTGGCATTGTATTCATGCTCATGTTTCTCAACAATAAAGAGAAACTTGATAAATTAATTTCTTTCATGATGGTGAGAATCCATAAGGATGTCACATGTGGTATTCTACTCCAGTCCACTAGTAGGAGGTAAACATATGCTTATATACCTGAGCTTTAATCCCTCACACTCTCTCAGAATCCCTCAATCATACAAATGGACAAGTAGATGGACAAAACCTAGAAAAGCAGGAAAGACAAAGTATGGCTAATTAAGTGCAAAACAAGTTCCGCCGTTAACTGTATACAAAGGGCAGGGCTTGTGGACTCTCACCATCATGAAATAAATTAATTTATCAGGTAAGCATAAATTTGGTATATTTCATAAGATGGTGAGAGTACATAAGGTCATTACATGTGGGATTCTATACCCAAGCAGTGAAGTCCATGAGTCCACCATGTTTAAGGGGGACAATACAGTAAAATAAGGAGTGTTAGTGATCAGGCACTGTAGCCTACAGTACTTTCCTGACAAAATCCACCTTGGGAGAAGCATACACATTAATATGGTAAAATTAAGTAAGGACCAAGTAGCCACCTTGCAAATTTGTTCTGTAGAAACATTATGACAAAAAGCCTAAGAAGTAGTTACTGCTATAGAAGAATGTGCAGTAATGCATTCATGGGGAGTCTGTAACCAAATATGTCTTGTGAATTAAAGTTTGAGCCAAATGATAATCAATGTAGCTTTATGTCTCTTGTGAGGTCCAGAAATGGGTTAACAAAGAGGAAAGTCTAAACTTTTGTGTGGCCTCAATATAAAAATGTAGTGCTCTTACAACATCAAGGGTTTGAAGGAGAAACTCCTTTGATTCCTATTTGCTGGGCATAAAGAAGGAATCACATTTTCTTGGTTGATAGTATTTGTAGATACTTCTATGGGAAGAAAGAGTTGGTTAGAAGAACTGCCTTCTCCTGGTGAAAAATCAGGAAAGGAAGTTTACAAGATGAAAGTTCATAAACTCTTCTGGATTAAGAAAAGACACAGAGAAAAAGAACCTTAGAGGACAAAATTTTGAGGTTAAAATGGAAGAGCTTCAATGACCAGATTAAAGGTACATGAAACCCAAAAAAATTCTTTCATGATTCAGATAGAGTTCTAATTTACTTCTATTATCTAATCTGTTTCATTCTCTTGGTATAATTTGTTGAAGGAGCAGCAATGCACTACTGGTTTCTAACTGAACACATGGGTGAGCCAATCACATTCAATATATATATGCAGCCACCAATCAACAGCTAGAACCTAGTTTCTCTGCTGCTCATGAACTTGCCTAGATAAACCTTTCAGCAAATGATAACATGAGTAGGAAGCAAATTAAAGGGACAGTCAAGTCCAAAATAAACTTTCATGATTTAAATAGGGCATGTAATTTTAAACAATTTCCCAATGTACTTTTATCACCAATTTTGCTTTGTTCTCTTGGTATTCTTAGTTGAAAGCTAAAACTAGGAGGTTCATATGCTAATTTCTTAGACCTTGAAGACTGCCTCTAATCTGAATGCATTTTTACCACTAGAGGACATTAGTTCATGTGTTTCATGTAGATAACATTGAGCTCAGGCACGTGAAGTGACCTAGGAGTGAGCACTGATTGGCTAAAATGCAAGTCGTTCAAAAGAACTGAAATAAGGGGGCAGTCAGCAGAAGCTTAGATACAAGATAATTACAGAGGTTAAACGTGTATTAGTATAACTGTGTTAGTTATGGAAAACTGGGGAATGGGTAATAAGGGGATTATCTTTCTTTTTAAACAACAACAATTCTGGTGTTGACTGTCCCTTTAAATAATAGAAGTAAATTGGAAAGTTGTTTAAAATTGTATTCTCTATCTGAATCATGAAAGAAAATGTCCCTTTAAGGTTCCATGGAGGAGTTATTTGATAAATAACTTTTTTAATTTATGATCAAGGTCTGTACAAAGGTCTGGACATCAAAAATATTGGAAATGTTATTGTATAAAAACAGAATTTATGCTTACCTGATAAATTACTTTCTCCAACGGTGTGTCCGGTCCACGGCGTCATCCTTACTTGTGGGATATATCTTCCCCAACAGGAAATGGCAAAGAGTCCCAGCAAAGCTGGCCATATAGTCCCTCCTAGGCTCCACCCACCCCAGTCATTCGACCGACGGACAGGAGGAAATATATATAGGAGAAACCATATGGTACCGTGGTGACTGTAGTTAGAGAAAATAATTCATCAGACCTGATTAAAAAACCAGGGCGGGCCGTGGACCGGACACACCGTTGGAGAAAGTAATTTATCAGGTAAGCATAAATTCTGTTTTCTCCAACATTGGTGTGTCCGGTCCACGGCGTCATCCTTACTTGTGGGAACCAATACCAAAGCTTTAGGACACGGATGAAGGGAGGGAGCAAATCAGGTTACCTAAACGGAAGGCACCACAGCTTGCAAAACCTTTCTCCCAAAAATAGCCTCCGAAGAAGCAAAAGTATCAAATTTGTAAAATTTGGCAAAAGTGTGCAGTGAAGACCAAGTCGCTGCCTTACATATCTGGTCAACAGAAGCCTCGTTCTTGAAGGCCCATGTGGAAGCCACAGCCCTAGTGGAGTGAGCTGTGATTCTTTCAGGAGGCTGCCGTCCGGCAGTCTCATAAGCCAATCGGATGATGCTTTTAAGCCAAAAGGAAAGAGAGGTAGAAGTCGCTTTTTGACCTCTCCTTTTACCAGAATAAACAACAAACAAGGAAGATGTTTGTCTGAAATCTTTTGTAGCCTCTAAATAGAATTTTAGAGCACGGACTACGTCCAAGTTGTGTAACAAACGTTCCTTCTTTGAAACTGGATTCGGACATAAAGAAGGTACAACTATCTCCTGGTTAATATTTTTGTTAGAAACAACCTTAGGAAGAAAACCAGGCTTAGTACGCAAAACCACCTTATCTGCATGGAACACCAGATAGGGCGGAGAACACTGCAGAGCAGATAACTCTGAAACTCTTCTAGCAGAAGAAATTGCAACCAAAAACAAAACTTTCCAAGATAGTAACTTAATATCTATGGAATGTAAAGGTTCAAACGGAACCCCTTGAAGAACTGAAAGAACTAGATTTAGACTCCAGGGAGGAGTCAAAGGTCTGTAAACAGGCTTGATCCTAACCAGAGCCTGAACAAATGCTTGAACATCTGGCACAGCTGCCAGTCTTTTGTGTAGTAAGACAGATAAAGCAGAGATCTGTCCCTTTAGAGAACTTGCAGATAATCCTTTCTCCAAACCTTCTTGTAGAAAGGAGAGAATCTTAGGAATTTTTATCTTATTCCATGGGAATCCTTTGGATTCACACCAACAGATATATCTTTTCCATATTTTATGGTAAATCTTTCTAGTTACCGGTTTTCTGGCCTGAACCAGAGTATCTATCACAGAATCTGAAAACCCACGCTTCGATAGAATCAAGCGTTCAATCTCCAAGCCGTCAGCTGGAGGGAGACCAGATTTGGATGTTCGAATGGACCCTGAACAAGAAGGTCCTGTCTCAAAGGTAGCTTCCATGGTGGAACCGATGACATATTCACCAGGTCTGCATACCAAGTCCTGCGTGGCCACGCAGGAGCTATCAAGATCACAGAGGCCCTCTCCTGATTGATCCTGGCTACCAGCCTGGGAATGAGAGGAAACGGTGGAAATACATAAGCTAGGTTGAAGGTCCAAGGTGCTACTAGTGCATCTACTAGAGTCGCCTTGGGATCCCTGGATCTGGACCCGTAGCAAGGAACCTTGAGGTTCTGACGAGACGCTATCAGATCCATGTCTGGAATGCCCCATAATTGAGTTATTTGGGCAAAGATCTCCGGATGGAGTTCCCACTCCCCCGGATGGAATGTCTGACGACAGTTTTCCACACCTGGGATGTGGATCGCAGACAGGTGGCAGGAGTGATCTTCCGTCCATTGAATTATTTTGGTCACTTCTTTCATCGCCAGGGAACTCCTTGTTCCCCCCTGATGATTGATATACGCAACGGTCGTCATGTTGTCTGATTGGAACCTTATGAATCTGGCCTTTGCTAGTTGAGGCCAAGCCCTGAGAGCTTTGAATATCGCTCTCAGTTCCAGAATGTTTATCGGGAGAAGAGACTCTTCCCGAGACCATAGACCCTGAGCTTTCAGGGATTCCCAGACCGCGCCCCAGCCCACTAGACTGGCGTCGGTCGTTACAATGACCCACTCTGGTCTGCGGAAGCTCATTCCCTGGGACAGATGGTCCAGGGTCAGCCACCAACGGAGTGAATCTCTGGTCTTCTGATCTACTTGAATCATTGGAGACAAGTCTGTATAGTCCCCATTCCACTGTTTGAGCATGCACAGTTGTAATGGTCTTAGATGAATTCGTGCAAAAGGAACTATGTCCATTGCTGCAACCATCAACCCTACTACTTCCATGCACTGCGCTATGGAAGGACGAGGAACAGAATGAAGAACTTGACAAGTGCTTAGAAGTTTTGACTTTCTGACCACTGTCAGAAAAATCCTCATTTCTAAGGAATCTATTATTGTTCCCAAGAAGGGAACTCTTGTCGACGGAGACAGAGAACTTTTTTCTATGTTCACCTTCCATCCGTGTGATCTGAGAAAGGCCAGAACGATGTCTGTATGAGCCTTTGCTTTTGACAGGGACGACGCTTGTATTAGAATGTTGTCCAAGTAAGGTACTACTGCAATGCCCCTCGGTCTTAGAACCGCTAGAAGGGACCCTAGTACCTTTGTGAAAATCCTTGGAGCAGTGGCTAACCCGAATGGGAGGGCCACAAACTGGTAATGCTTGTCCAGAAAAGCGAACCTTAGGAACTGATGATGTTCTTTGTGGATATGAATATGTAGGTACGCATCCTTTAGATCCACGGTAGTCATAAATTGACTTTCCTGGATAGTGGGTAGAATCGTTCGAATGGTTTCCATCTTGAACGATGGTACCCTGAGAAATTTGTTTAGGATCTTCAAATCCAAAATTGGTCTGAAAGTTCCCTCTTTTTTGGGAACTACGAACAGATTGGAATAAAATCCCATTCCTTGTTCCTTTATTGGAACTGGGTGTATCACTCCCATCTTTAACAGGTCTTCTACACAATGTAAGAACGCCTGTCTCTTTATTTGGTTTGAGGATAAGTGAGACATGTGGAACCTTCCCCTTGGGGGTAGTTCCCTGAATTCCAGGAGATAACCCTGAGAAACTATTTCTAGCGCCCAGGGATCCTGAACATCTCTTGCCCAAGCCTGAGCAAAGAGAGAGAGTCTGCCCCCCACTAGATCCGGTCCCGGATCGGGGGCCACTCCTTCATGCTGTTTTGTTAGCAGCGGCAGGCTTCTTGGCCTGCTTACCCTTGTTCCAGCCTTGCATCGGTTTCCAGGCTGGTTTGGGTTGTGAGGCATTACTCTCTTGCTTAGAGGATGCAGAATTAGAGGCCGGTCCGTTCCTGAAATTGCGAAAGGAACGAAAATTAGACTTATTTTTGGCCTTGAAAGGCCTATCTTGTGGAAGGGCGTGGCCCTTTCCCCCAGTGATGTCTGAAATAATCTCTTTCAATTCTGGTCCAAATAGAGTTTTACCTTTGAAAGGGATGTTAAGCAATTTTGTCTTGGATGACACATCCGCTGACCAAGACTTTAGCCAAAGCGCTCTGCGCGCCACGATAGCAAACCCTGAATTTTTCGCTGCTAATCTAGCTAATTGCAAAGCGGCATCTAAAATAAAAGAGTTAGCCAACTTAAGTGCGTGAACTCTGTCCATAACCTCCTCATATGGAGTCTCTTTACTAAGCAAGTTTTCTAGTTCCTCGAACCAGAACCACGCTGCTGTAGTGACAGGAACAATGCACGAAATGGGTTGTAGAAGGTAACCTTGCTGTACAAAAATCTTTTTAAGCAAACCCTCCAATTTTTTATCCATAGGATCTTTGAAAGCACAACTATCTTCGATAGGAATAGTAGTGCATTTGTTTAGAGTAGAAACTGCCCCCTCGACCTTAGGGACTGTCTGCCATAAGTCCTTTCTGGGGTCGACCATAGGAAATAATTTCTTAAATATAGGGGGGGGAACAAAAGGTATGCCGGGCTTTTCCCACTCCTTATTTACTATGTCCGCCACCCGCTTGGGTATAGGAAAAGCGTTGGGGTGCACCGGAACCTCTAGGAACTTGTCCATCTTGCATAATTTCTCTGGAATGACCAAGTTGTCACAATCATCCAGAGTAGATAACACCTCCTTAAGCAGTGCGCGGAGAAGTTCTAATTTAAATTTAAATGTCACAACATCAGGTTCAGCTTGTTGAGAAATTTTTCCTGAATCTGAAATTTCCCCATCTGACAAAACCTCCCTCATGGCCCCTTCAGATTGGTGTGAGGGTATGACAGAACAATTATCATCAGCGCCCTCCTGCTCTTCAGTGTTTAAAACAGAGCAATCGCGCTTTCTCTGATAAGTAGGCATTTTGGATAAAATATTTGCTATGGAGTTATCCATTACAGCCGTTAATTGTTGCATGGTAATAAGCATTGGCGCACTAGATGTACTAGGGGCCTCCTGTGTGGGCAAAACTGGTGTAGACACAGTAGGAGATGATGTAGTATCATGTTTACTCCCCTCATCTGAGGAATCATCTTGGGCAATTTCATTATCTGTGGCAGTACTGTCCTTACTTTGTTTGGACGCTATGGCACAATTATCACATAAATTTAAATGGGGAGACACATTGGCTTTCATACATATAGAACATAGCTTATCCGAAGGCACAGACATGTTAAACAGGCTTAAACTTGTCAACAATGTACAAAAAACGTTTTAAAATAAAACCGTTACTGTCTCTTTAAATTTTAAACAGAAAACACTTTATTACCGAATATGTAAAAAAGTATGAAGGAATTGTTCAAAAATTACCAAAATTTCACCACAGTGTCTTAAAGCATTAAGAGTATTGCACACCAAATTTCAGAGCTTTAACCCTTAAAATAACGGAACCGGAGCCGTTTACAAATTTAACCCCTATACAGTCCCAGCTATAGCCTTTGCTGAGACCCAACCAAGCCCAGAGGGGAATACAATACCAAGTGACGCCTTCTAGCAACTTTTCCAGCAACTTTCAGATCCTCACACATGCATCTGCATGCCCTGCTCTCAAAAAACTGTGCAGTAATGGCGCGAAAATGAGGCTCAGTCTACAACTAGGAAGGCCCCTGACTGGAAAAGGTGTCTAACATAGTGCCTGCCGTTTAATAAACGTTCCCCAAGTTTATAAATGCGAATTGTCAGCATAAATATGAATAAAATGCCCAAATAAAGCAATCGATTTAGCCCATAAAAATGTCTACCAGTTTTTTAGCCCATATTAAGCCCTTTATTCTGTTTGTTTGACTAAGAAAATGGCTTACCGGTCCCCATGAGGGGAAATGACAGCCTTCCAGCTTTACATGGTCTTGTTAGAAATATGGCTAGTCATACCTTAAGCAGAAAAGTCTGCTAACTGTTTCCCCCAACTGAAGTTACTTCATCTCAACAGTCCTATGTGGAAACAGCAATCGATTTTAGTTACTGTCTGCTAAAATCATCTTCCTCTCACAAACAGAAATCTTCATCCTTTTCTGTTTCAGAGTAAATAGTACATACCAGCACTATTTTAAAATAACAAACACTTGATAGAAGAATAAAAACTACATTTAAAACACCAAAAACTCTTAACCATCTCCGTGGAGATGTTGCCTGTGCAACGGCAAAGAGAATGACTGGGGTGGGCGGAGCCTAGGAGGGACTATATGGCCAGCTTTGCTGGGACTCTTTGCCATTTCCTGTTGGGGAAGAGATATCCCACAAGTAAGGATGACGCCGTGGACCGGACACACCAATGTTGGAGAAATGGATATGGCCAAAATCTGACCTTTAAGAGAACAGGCTGACTGTCCTGAAGAATTAAAAAAAAATGTAATGGTATCCTTTGATAGTACGCAGGATAAAAAGGCTAACTCTCATTCCTGTTTGATTCTGGCTATCATTCTGGATAGCAACACAAATGGAGAAAAAAAAAGATGCTACAAGAGCAGCTACCAATTAGGGCCAGTGCTAGGGTTTTTGTCTACACAGGCAAAGACACATTTTGACACCCCCCACACACACACAAATTATATACCCTGCTAATACTGCTTCTTAACAACATGTTCTAGTAATGTGTAATAGATATTTCTGCATGACATAATGTGCAGGTAACAAAATTTACCTGCGCATGCACACATACATATTTTCACACACACAAACACACATTTATACACACAGAGACATACAGACACACTCAAGCACACGTATTTACACATACACATTTATACATACACACATATACAGTTACACCCACACACATACATATTGACACACACATTTATATACACATATTTGCACACACAATCACATACACATTTATACACATACATACACCCACACACACATTTACACCCACACCCACATACTATTACATGTTATATCACAGATCACAGGCTATTAGGCCTGTATATATATCTATATATATATCTATATATATATCTATATATATATCTATATATATATCTATATATATATCTATATATATATATATATATATATATATATATATATATATATATATATATATATATATATATATATATATATATATGGAAAACATCAAGCAGGGGATCTGCACACACAATAAACTTCCAACTTCCAGGGGGTGCTCTGGGTAGGAAAAGTAAACAAATAAATAGGTCCCGCACTCTCCTCTGTGAAAACACAAACTTCTTTAATGTAACTGTGATGTTTCGGGGTAGTTAGCCCCTTCCTCAGACAGATAACACATATAGTGCAACTTACTCCCCTTAAATACCCTCCACAACGTACTGTGAATGCTAAACACCTGCAGCTTCTCATCTGCTCAACTGAGCATGCTCAGAGATAATTACGGTGGCTGCATTGTAAAATATGTACAAACAGGATCATTACAAGAAACATTGCAAAATGGGTATTAAGGCCCCTAGGTATTAAAGTATCCAAGGTGTAAATCCACCTGGTCTCTTTTTGCAACAACAATTTGGCCCTATTACCCCCTCTCAGTAAGGGAAGGACGTGATCAATGATCACGTATCGCAAATCGGCCACAGTATGTTTGGCAGACAAAAAGTGTCTATCCACTGGCTGATTACTTTCACCAGTGGCTAGGGCACAGTTCAATTAAAGAAGTTTGTGTTTTCACAGCGGAGAGTGCAGGACCTGTTTATTTCATTTATATATATATATATATATATATATATATATGTATTCACAAACAGCACTCTAGAAATCATGTCAGGACCCCCTTGGACATTTATTGGGAAGAAGCTTAAGCATTAAAATAAGACTAAAATAATTACAAAATCATAGTATTAAAAGTTGTAATATAATTTCCTTCAGATTAAGTGTGCAGATAGGTTAAAACTCCAGAATGAAGTTACAAATCAAATAATATTTAAACACTACACAGCCAGCCTGTATAATAAGCACAGGAAAGGGTTAAAACTCCAGCATGAAGTTACAAATAAAATAATATTTAAACACTAGACAGCCACAGCTAGCCCAGCCTAAATAATAAGCACAACAAAGGGTTACCTTATTTCCAAAAGTCACTGCTGATCATTATCTTTATTTCTGTGCTCTTCAGTCTCCCTCCAGTTTTCCTGCATACCATATGCAGGTACATTTTAACCTTTAACCCTCCCTCCCATGTCTCATACGATGTAGCAGAGAAGCTAAACAGTTTTACTGCTGCTCTGGAATAAATTAAACCGTTATAAAAAGCACCCTCTTCTCTGTGCCTATACCAGCCCTTACTCACTGTGTAGCAGACACAAAAGCCTGACTGCAATTAACAGTGTAAAGGAGCACCTTTGAAGTGTGTCATGCCAGCCCCAGCTGATGCGGATCACCGGGAAAAATCCCGGCTTCCCGGCAAGCCAATCCGGCACTGGCTCCTGCTCTAAATTTGCGCCCCTGCTGGTGCGCCCTAAGGCAGCTGCCTTGTTTGCCTTATGCAAACGCTGGCCCTGCTACCAGCTCTGCCTAAGGGTCTTAAGACCTGGCATCATAGCATGGAAGTTTGTGATTCAGATGAGAAGACAAGAGGTCTATCTCTGGCAGACCCCCTCGGCACACTATCTTGTTGAAAACCTCTTGGTTTATAGATAATTCTCCTGGTTAAAAAGACACTTTTGACTGAGAAAGTCTGCCTCCTACTTAGTTCACTTAAGGTATGTGAGAAAGTCTGCCTGCTACTTAGTTCACTCCAGGTATGTGAATGGGTGAGATCAGACAATAGTGATGTTCCACCCAGGTTAGAATGTGGGGCATTTCCTTCATTGCTAAGGAACTGCCAGTTCCTCCCTGGTGTCACAAACCAAGCCTTCAGACCAAAAAGAAAAGGTCTTGGAAGCATTCCAAACAAAAGGGCTGTGCAGAGATTTGAACATGTGGCTCTGTGCTTACTACTCTGTTTGTGAGTTCAGCCACAGCCAGTTCTAGCAATCTGGGAATTTCAAATGCAGCAGCATGCAACTTAAAATATCTGTCAAATGTGTATTTGTCTAATAGTATTCTCACCTGTGCAAAACACAGGTGCACTTAATTTTGAATATACTCTGAGCCAATCATGTGCAAAACCTCCCTATTTAAGGCTGGCTGTTGGTCTGCACATTGCCTTCACATTGTTTCTGTTTTGTCACAAGCCAGAACCTGTGTCCTGTATTTCAGTACCATTTTGGAGGAAGACTTTACCTTTGAACCTGCTACCAAGTTTGTTCCCTGTCTTGTGAAATTCCTGCACTTCAGATTTCATTAGGAGAAAGACTTTACCTTTGAACCTGCTACCTGTTTACAAGTTTGTTTCCTGCCTTGTGCAAATGCCTGCATTTCAGTTATTACCAGGAGAAATACTTTTCTTTTAAATTTGCATCTCTGCGTACTTGTTTGTTCCTTTCCACTCCTGGCGTATGTGGACATACATACCTGAATAGTACATATTTAAAATACCCCGCAAGTATATACTCAATTAAACTATTTTGTTATTTAAATAAATTTGTTATCGTTTTAATCTATATGGCTTCTACTAATCTTCATTTAAAGCAACTGTTCCAAACAATGAGGCTCTCACAAAGCCTCATTGACATGACACGTGGTTAGTTATGTTTGCCATTTCAGTTATGTTGTCCTACTGGAATTGTAAGTATTCCAGCGGAAGGTTGGGCAAACTCTAAAGAGCCCTGAAGACTGCAAATAGTTCTAGGATGTTTATTGTTAACCTTGCCTCCAGAGTAAACCAAACTCCTTGTGGTCTCAGGGACACCAAGACCACTCCCCAACCCTTTATTTTGGCATCAGTGGCATAAGTGGTAATCACAGGCAGTTTAGAGGAATGAAAACGTCCTGAAGGCCTATTGTTAGATTTATTGTCTTGAGGCAGGAAACATCCTTTGTTTCTAGTGACTGTGGCAATAATAGCATCTAGTCCACGGCCAAACAGAATTTTTACCTGAAATGGAAGAGATAAACGTTTAGTCTTAAAAAAGACTATGTCTACTGACCAAGATTTGAGCCATAAGGCTCGTCTTGCAAAAACAGCCATAGCAGCACTCATTTGTGTATCATTTCAACAGCTTTTTGTGATCCTTAGGAGGTTCAAGTTATCCTGGATCTCCTCTAGGGATGCTTCATTAGAAATGAGCTTGGAAATGTTGTCACATCAGACCACAGTAGCTGCTACACAAGCTATGCTGACCACTGGTTTAAACATAAAACCTGCTAATTGAAAGGATCATCTGTGAAAGCCTTCCAGCTTTTTGTCCATATGATCCTTGAAGGAGGTACTGTCTTCCAAATGAATAGTAGTTTGTCTAGCAAGAATGGAAATAGCCCCATACACTTTAGGAACTGTTTCTCATATCTCCATTTTTGCAGAGGGGAGGGGAAACATTGTTTTAAACTTTGCAGACAGAACAAAAGAAACACCTGGTTTGTTCCATTCCTTGGAAATAATATTAGAAACTCACTTAGGTACAGGGAAGGTAGGAGGTTGTTTGAGAACCACCTTAAACAATTTATTAATTCTTTTAACAAGTTGTTTGTCTGAAGTGGGAAAATCATCCACCTCCAAAGCAATAAAAACTTCCTGTAAAAGTGCATGAATATGCTCATGTGTGAATTTAAAGGATACATCCTCTGTCACTATTTCAGGGAGAAGGTCCAAGTTTCTGATAATATGTCCTCAGCAGAGGAAATTTCGAATTCAGATGTACCTTGTGGGTCATTGGCAAATTGTAGTGGGTTGCCTTTAAGCTAAAAGTCCGAAAGTGGTCACCGACTGCTCCATGCATACGTTTGTATTTGGCAGCTGGAGGCGTACAAGTCCTCATTTCAGAAATTTACTCCTTAAATTTAGGAGAGCTCAGTGGAAACTCCTGGGGCATGGGTTTTGGACATTGTAGACCCCTTTAAATTTTGGGGACTAAAACAACACTGCAATACCACTATTTTTATAGTATCTCAGTAATTAAGTCCAAAGTTCGAATCTAACCATGTATGTCATTAGTGTAATTATTTATTTATATTAGAATACACTTATTAAATTAGTACACTTTATTCACGTTTTAGTAATATATATAAATTTTCATCTAAGCAGTAGTATGCTACATTCTTTATATACACGTATAAATTTTAACACATATATGCCACATTTCTTACACACACGTATAAATTCTAACAACAGTAGTATGTCACACCTTTTACACACGTACAAATTCTACAATTATTAGTATTTTTAAATATATATATATTTTATATAGACCCCTATGCGCACCTGTAGGTAGGTTACACTACACTTAGTTCTAAAAGCGACAATTATGGATATTAGATACCAATTAAATCACTATTGTATTCAGTTCATCATCTTATATAAAGTTAGCCTGTGGTCTAGTGGGTAAGTTAGCAGTCCTTTCAATCTTCAGGTTGTGAGTTTGAATCCGACCCTTACGATTATGTTTATAATTGATTATGGTATATTACAATACTAATTTATATATTTGATATATTATCAACTTTCATTTGTATATTTTAATTTATTTGTATTGCGAGATTTATGGTTGTTTTATATAGATTTACTTCTTAGGCATTATATGGCATCTCAGATTGGTAACACAAACCTATTATTGTTTTAACTAGGGAAACATGTGATGCTGGCTATATAAATGTATGTAATTATATTGTTCGATGCACCGATGAATTTAATCTTTGGAAGTTTGTATAATTATAATGTAAAAACAGTACTATGAGAGACATCTACCAATCTAATAGTACACCTGCGTTTGGGAGGTGTGCGATTCCACAGGAACTTTGATTGGTTCGTTTAGCTCTTTTAAACAAGCAAGGTGATCTCTAGAACTATACAGCCTGATGAAACGGCATGTTGGCCGAGAAACGCGTTGCAAGATTATTTTAATGTTTTAAATAAAACTTTTATGATTTCCTACCTTGCTTGATCCTGATTTATCTAAGAACAGTCCTACAGATCCTGTGGAGTCAGCCGAACGGCTCTATAAAGATTCGGCACGCATGATATTGCACTGTTTGTGCAACCACGCTTGTGAGTATACATTCCCTGACACTTGCTGTGTGTGTGACCTGTGTCTGGGGTAATCTGCACCAAGTGCGGTATCTACTCTCTATTTCAGGAGCACTTCTCCGACACTTCTGACAGTTGGCTATCTGTTATTGAGGGAACAGTTGCTTTGCATCCAACGAGTCAGCCGAGCGGCTCTGAAGCTTCGGCTTACCTGTTATTGCACTGAATGTGCAAGTACCTTTGTGAGTATCACATTATAATTTCTATATATTTTTCTGTATCCAAGGATTATCTGCACCAGAGCGCCTCTTCTTTTTTTGTTTCTTCACAGAACGCAAGTCATCCTTCATTTATTTACCTTTTGGAGAGAGCAGCCATTGCTTTGGGACATTATATTGGATTGGATTTCATTGTGGGACACTAATTTTTGCCTAATGGATATTCATTTTCTCATTATATGTCTGTGGTGATTATATTTAAAGCAATTTATTTGTGATTATATGAATTATATTTTTGGGCACTATATATTTATTTTTATTTTTTACCGATAGTATTTGCCTCCTTTTAAGATATAGTCACTAACAATAATTTTTCGGTAGAAAGCATAATATAGGCGCACCTTATTTATCTCTGGATATACTACTTAAGCACAAGTAGAGTACCAATTTGCTTTTTACCATGACTAGAATAAGCCATGGCTCCCAAACAAGAAGTGCTGAGCAGGGACAAACACCAAATTATTATTACAACATAAACAGGGATTATAGGGGGTTAAATTGTCAGTATATCACATCTCCAAAGGTTCAGCAGAAGACATGAGCTGCACCCATTTGAATAAAATAGGTTTACAGTAAGGAAAATTTCTGGTATATCTGGAAAGCAAACACAGAAGTAAACAGTATATGGGTACAGAATGAACCTCTTAGGGAAATAAAAGGCCAGCAATATATAATATGGCAACATGTATACCTGAGCACCCCTCAGTAATGAATACTGTAAAATGTAACATTCCTTAAACAATTGTTTTATACTATAGAGAAAATAAAGATAACCCTTGAGCATACAGGGTTAAATTATAAGTTCTCTTGGAAAACCTCTCCAGAAAAGTGAAAATGGCTGATCAGTGAAGAAAGAGAAGCCAAAAGGTTAACCCATAGCGCACCAGCGTTATCTATGTGCATTATCACCAAATCCTGTTGTCTAAATACATAAAAATAGGGGCGAAAAAGAATGCCTCATAAAGACCTTCAGTAACACCAGAAAACCCAAACTGTTGTTTGTAAAAGTATATTGTATATATGTGAATCATGTGTACATGGTCATGTGAATAGACAGTGGGCTACGAGGTGCATTGTACTTTCAGCACCAGTGTACTCACCTTAGTTCTAGAAGAATAATATCCAATAAACTAACCCATCTGAGTCAGTGCAAGCATGGTTTCAAGCATCTGTGAAAGCCAGGGGATTGGCTGATAAATGCACATTTCACCTTGGAGGCCTTCATCTTCATACTGGAAGGTTATCCCTGCCTTGCTGAAAGCTCCTGTCTCCCTTCTGTCCTCTTTGTAAACTCCCTGAGGAGGCTATTGAGTCTCAAGTTGGTTAGAGAATCCCTTTCAATATCCTGTAGATAAGCCCTTTAGAATACACCCCACTTCATCTTGGAGGCAAAAATTTGAGGGATTCTGGGAGAGTGGGAGGGATTAAAGCTCTGGTATTTTACCTCCTTCTAGTGGACTGAAGTGTATTCCCACATGTGATGACCTTGTGGACTCACACCATCTTATGAAAGAAATTGGGTTGCAAGGTCTCCCTCAGAAAACTATGGGATAGCCAGTATGTTACTGGAGAAAAGTAATTGGTGATGTCACACACTGTCTCTTTATATATTGTTTACAACTTGGCAATGACTTTATCCTTGTGGCTGTTAATTTTAATAATATTAATACACATATTAATACACAAAACCAATAATTTTACTGCACATTGAATGCTAATAATACATAAGGAGCGGATTTGACCCTACTTGGCTGGCAGTAACACTCACAGAGCTATAATTTAACACCCTCTTGACTATTTATTACACACCGAGAAGTGATTTTACCTTGGTTCTCAGTAAAAAACCACCGACCATGATGGCTGCCTTTTCTAAAACGGCTGAACACTGAAGTCAATAAATCTGCTGTTTATTGCTTCCCTAAATGCCAATCCAAGTTTACTTTTACGGGATTAGTGAGGGTAAATACCCGAGCAACTGATAATGACACCAAGTATTCATATATTCAGCCTGGCAGACCACTAACGAGGAGATACGCAGCAGAGGCCTTCTAACGGCCTGAATCTACTCTCACCCATCCATATTCCTGAAGTGTCAGGCAACGCAGCTATATAGGCTGAACTGAATGTGCTAAAGAACGAGCTTTTAATTTACGAGCTTTCGTTTTATGACAATTACTTTTTTTGGTAACTGCATCAAGACCTGCCTTTCTTGTCTATAAACTGACTAAGTCCTCCTCAACATAGCAGGAAGCCATGTTGCGTAGTGAAGAGCCACGTAGAAGCAGCACCGTACAGATCTGTGAACTTATAACCCTATGGGAGGAGAGGTTGGAACAGATGATTGTAACACATTTTGAAAGTCTTGAACAGCAGCTGCGCCAGGCTTTCATAACTATACCAACTGATGATAATAAGCCACATGATATTGAGTATTCTCCGCCATTAGCGATCATATATGCCACTAATGCTTTTGGGAGAGTGCCCGGAGATCGTGAGACTTATAAATCCCTTGATACATGGGAGGTAGCTGAAGACAGCAGAGTCGCGAGAGCCGCTTCTCAATCAGTAGGAGAGGAAACCGGGAAACAGGGCACACACAGCTCAGGTGAAATCCCGCATAAACCAAAGACTTACCCCGGGATGGATGTCTCAAGATCTACTTATCTTCAGCCCTGTGGGGATCGACGGATGCAGCACTTGGTGTCCATGCAGAAGGAGATGCTGGTTTGTGCCGCCAGCTCAGATGAGAGAACGGAGAGTGCCTGTCCTGCAGGACTGATAGTCGCATGGTTGCCAAAACATTTCCTAACAGCACAGAGCGTCAAATACGGAGTAGGCTAAATAAATGTGTGAGCCTATAACGAGATCGAGTTGATTCGATCCATACATCAGAACTCTCCGGTGTTTCACTGCTGCCTTGGGGAGATCCTGCCGAACTAATTATGGAAACCCCATATATGTTGTATGGTAACCTTTGTTAATGTTGTTCTTTCCCAATCTACTTGTATAAACTATATACTTCACTTGGGCTAAGTTATAGAGTCCTTTAGAGGCTAGCTGACCCACAATATATATATTACTGAAGTTGTATAAAAGAGCTATTCTCTATTAGATAACTGTATACACCGGAGTTAGTTTCTAAAATAAAGCTCCTTACTATTTCCATAGATTTAAACAATTTCAGAATACCGCTGAAAGTAAACCTTAACCTTTAGAGGTGATTTATACAATTTAACCAATTATGGGCAATATATGATGGTGTAGTGGAGCTTAAAACACAGATGATGACATCCCACAGTCTGCGGCCGGGACGGTGGGATTGAGGGCTACATTTTGTGTTAACTAGGTTGCAAATTCCTCTACCCTACATGAGTTAAGCCATACTGAACCACAATATATGACACTAGAATCAGTAAGCTCTGAGCTATAGTCCGGGTTAACACCATTGTACATAAGGAACAGTTTCAGTGATATATTTAATACTTTTTCAAGGCCCTGAACTTTTGCTATAAAATTATCCCAGAAGCTAATCTCATAAATCTAGTTGTTAAACACAGGGATCCCCCTGCACTATCAGATAACCCCTCTGACATTAAGAGGTGATTTAACATACTCAAAGCTAAAGCTTATTATCCTTAATCATCTCTGATCCATGTAGACTTTAGTACATTATCAGTTTCCAGCCTAAGCCGTATTTTCTAACCAGGGCAATAAAACTATTACACCCAAGTGGTTTACATAGGGATATAACCTAGGGAAATTTAGGATCAAGGTTTAAGCTCACTATCAAGGATGTCATAATACCATCTTGCAATACTGAAGCGGTAATGGTTGTGATTTCTTGTCTGTAGTATGCTCACCTATAAAGACCACTGCTTAACTTAGGTCCCCTGGACATTAAAATTGACGCTTTCCAGAGATAGAAGCAGGAGTAGTTGTTGGTGTCAGTTTATACCAGATGCACTTATATTATTATGGTACAATGGATATATTCCAATTATATTGTTTTATATTTGCTTGTCAGATTAAGTTTATATATATGACCTATATTCTATAAATTCAGATAAGAGTCATTATGTATGATCCATGAGTGGGCAATATTTGTTAGATATTTATGAAAAATATAAAATCAGAGGTTTTCCTTAGGGACTGAAGAGTAGTCTCCAAGTGAACATGATAACCCTTTGTATTTTTGTGTAAATACTAGTACTAAGAGGTCCAAAAGAGGCCTCACGTTACTAGTAGAGGGTTTATATTGTTAGCAAGGCATACGTTATGCTACATTTTCCAATATTGTCAGTTACACACAAGTCTGAAAGTAATTTTGTTGTCTAATTTTTACTGACATGTCTGATGTTTATGTCTTGATTTATACCTCAATAAAAAGTATATTAAAAATTTTTTTATAAAATAAAAATTAAAAAAAACACAAAAATGCTAATATTTTAACCCTGTACTGCCAGTAACACAGAGCACTTTTTCTTTTACCCCTATTGACTGTCAATAACACCCAAAGCAAGATCACTTTCATGATCAAAATGTGCACAATCCCTTTATATGCACACTTTCTGAGGCACATGCTTTTTGTGATTGGCTGCTGGCTGTCACATGATGCAAGGGTGCGATGAGCAGCGGACTGTTGTTAACTAACAGTCATCAATCTCGCTGCTCTTCGGCTTATTCACAGCTTTCTTGTTATACTGTCACTAAGCACCCACACTATATTATACTGTTTTACGCCCTAAACCGCCGCTCCCGGAGCCCCCCGCAACTAAATAAACTTATTAACCCCTAAACCGCCACTCACGGACCCCGCCGCAACTATAATAAATATATGAACCCCTATACCGCTGCCACCTACATTATACCTATTAACCCCTAATCTGCCGCCACATACATAAAAGTTATTAAACCCTATCCTGCCGATCCCGGACCCCGCCGCAACTAAATAAATTGTTTAACCCCTAAACCGCCGCTCCCGGAGCCCGCCGCCACCTACATTATACATATTAACCCCTATCCTGCCCGCCCCCCTACACCGCCGCCACTATAATAAATTTATTAACCCCTAAACCTAAGTCTAACCCTAACCCTAACACCCACTAACTTAAATATAATTTAAATAAATCTAAATAAATATTTCTATTATTAACTAAATTATTCCTATTTAAAACTAAATACTTGCCTATAAAATAAACTCTAAGCTAGCTACAATATAACTAATAGTTATATTGTAGCTATTTTAGGATTTATTTTTATTTTATAGGCAACTTTGTATTTATTTTAACTAGGTACAATAGTTATTAAATAGTTATTAACTATTTAATAACTACCTAGCTAAAATAAATACAAAATTACCTGTAAAATAAATCCTAACCTAAGTTACAATTACACCTAACACTATCATTAAAATAATTACATAAATTAACTACAATTAAATAAAACTAATTAAAATTAAAATAAAATTAACTAAAGTACAAAAAAACAAACACTAAATTACAGAAAATAAAAAAAAATTACAAGAATTACTAATTACACCTAATCTAAGTCCCCTAATAAAATAAAAAAGCCCCCCAAAATAATAAAATTCCCTACCCTATACTAAATTACAAATAGCCCTTAAAAGGGCCTTTTGCAGGCATTGCCCCAAAGCAATCAACTCTTTTACCTGTAAAAAAAGAAATACAACCCCCCCAACATTAAAACCCACCACCCACACACCCAACCCTACTCTAAAACCCACCCAAACCCCCCTTAATAAAACCTAACACTAACCCCCTGAAGATCACCCTACCTTGAACTGTCTTCACCCAGCCGGGCACAAGTGGACCTCCAGACTGGCAGTAGTCTTCATCCGATCCGGGCAGAAGAGGACATCCAGACCAGCAGAAGTCTTCATCCAGGCGGCATCTTCTATCTTCATCCATCCGGAGCTGAGCCAGTCCATCTTCAATCCAGCCGGCGCGGAGCATCCTCTTGCTGTTATAACTAACTGTTGCATCTTATGCATATGCTAACACGCTGACAAAAAGCATTGACAGCTACACACAGTGGGAATATTTAATTGCTTACTGTTGATATTAACTGTTGCACTGAGCTAACACGCTAATACGCTGACAAGGGGGCGTTGACAGTTACATGCAGTGTGAATAGCCTGACACAACTTACCTGGGATTTACCTGCATATAGTTAAGTAAGGGTTCAGAAGAGATCCTACAGAGTGCCTTATTTGTTTTAACATACTAACAAAGCAGATGATACTTGCAGACATTGACTTTGCTGATTAACTTTGCTTATTGACCATTTCTGAGACGGGTTATATTATTCAACATCCTCATCTTTTGGGATTACAAGTACAAAATCAAGCATTGAAAAATTTGTGCCTTAAGTGACTTTTCTCTAGATAGTGGCATATTTTTAATTCCCCTAGGATGCCTGGGGTGTAAGCGCTCTTTTTGTATGCATGCTGGATGAATGTTTGGAATGGAAAGGGTTTTAGACAGTGACTTTTTTCGCTATTTTTTTTATACTAATAAAGTTGTTTTTTCATTATTTAGGTGTGCTGAGTAATATTGTGTATATTTATGACAGTATTTGTGGCGATACTATACTCATGCACCCTCTCAATAAAAAGATCAGTCAGAATTTACTGATATAATTAAAGTATTTATTCATTACATTATATTCTGAAGTGGTGCTGTTAGTATATATTTTAAACATACAAATAGTGTAGCACCCCTAAGGTTGTGACAAAATAAAGAGTTTACGAGTGCACTAACAGCTTCCTGGAGTGAAGAAGTTAAAAAAACATAATTTATGTAAGAACTTACCTGATAAATTTATTTCTTTCATATTAGCAAGAGTCCATGAGCTAGTGACGTATGGGATATACATTCCTACCAGGAGGGGCAAAGTTTCCCAAACCTCAAAATGCCTATAAATACACCCCTCACCACACCCACAAATCAGTTTAACGCATAGCTAAGAAGTGGGGTGATAAGAAAAAAGTGCGAAAGCATAAAAAAATAAGGAATTGGAATAATTGTGCTTTATACAAAAAAATCATAACCACCACAAAAAGGGTGGGCCTCATGGACTCTTGCTAATATGAAAGAAATGAATTTATCAGGTAAGTTCTTACATAAATTATGTTTTCTTTCATGTAATTAGCAAGAGTCCATGAGCTAGTGACGTATGGGATAATGACTACCCAAGATGTGGATCTTCCACGCAAGAGTCACTAGAGAGGGAGGGATAAAATAAAGACAGCCAATTCCGCTGAAAATAATCCACACCCAAAATAAAGTTTAAATCTTATAATGAAAAAAACTGAAATTATAAGCAGAAGAATCAAACTGAAACAGCTGCCTGAAGTACTTTTCTACCAAAAACTGCTTCAGAAGAAGAAAACACATCAAAATGGTAGAATTTAGTAAAAGTATGCAAAGAAGACCAAGTTGCTGCTTTGCAAATCTGATCAACCGAAGCTTCATTCCTAAACGCCCAGGAAGTAGAAACTGACCTAGTAGAATGAGCTGTAATCCTTTGAGGCGGAGTTTTACCCGACTCGACATAAGCAAGATGAATTAAAGATTTCAACCAAGATGCCAAAGAAATGGCAGAGGCCTTCTGACCTTTCCTAGAACCAGAAAAGATAACAAATAGACTAGAAGTCTTTCGGAAATTCTTAGTAGCTTCAACATAATATTTCAAAGCTCTAACTACATCCAAAGAATGCAATGATCTCTCCTTAGAATTCTTAGGATTAGGACATAATGAAGGAACCACAATTTCTCTACTAATGTTGTTAGAATTCACAACCTTAGGTAAAAATATAAAAGAAGTTCGCAACACCGCCTTATCCTGATGAAAAATCAGAAAAGGAGACTCACAAGAAAGAGCAGATAATTCAGAAACTCTTCTAGCAGAAGAGATGGCCAAAAGAAACAAAACTTTCCAAGAAAGTAATTTAATGTCCAATGAATGCATAGATTCAAACGGAGGAGCTTGAAGAGCCCCCAGAACCAAATTCAAACTCCAAGGAGGAGAAATTGACTTAATGACAGGTTTTATACGAACCAAAGCTTGTACAAAACAATGAATATCAGGAAGATTAGCAATCTTTCTGTGAAAAAGAACAGAAAGAGCAGAGATTTGTCCTTTCAAGGAACTTGCAGACAAACCTTTATCCAAACCATCCTGAAGAAACTGTAAAATTCTCGGAATTCTAAAAGAATGCCAGGAAAAATGATGAGAAAGACACCAAGAAATGTAAGTCTTCCAGACTCTATAATATATCTTCCTAGATACAGATTTACGAGCCTGTAACATAGTATTAATCACAGAGTCAGAGAAACCTCTTTGACTAAAAATCAAGCGTTCAATCTCCATACCTTTAAATTTAAGGATTTGAGATCCTGATGGAAAAAAGGACCTTGCGACAGAAGGTCTGGTCTTAACGGAAGAGTCCACTGTTGGCAAGAGGCCATCCGGACAAGATCCGCATACCAAAACCTGTGAGGCCATGCTGGAGCCACCAGCAGAATAAACGAGCATTCCTTCAGAATCTTGGAGATTACTCTTGGAAGAAGAACTAGAGGCGGAAAGATATAGGCAGGATGATACTTCCAAGGAAGTGACAATGCATCCACTGCTTCCGCTTGAGGATCCCTGGATCTGGACAGATACCTGGGAAGTTTCTTGTTTAGATGAGAAGCCATCAGATCTATTTCTGGAAGTCCCCACATTTGAACAATCTGAAGAAATACCTCTGGGTGAAGAGACCATTCGCCCGGATGTAACGTTTGGCGACTGAGATAATCCGCTTCCCAATTGTCTATACCTGGGATATGAACCGCAGAAACTAGACAGGAGCTGGATTCCGCCCATACCAGTATTCGAGATACTTCTTTCATAGCCAGAGGACTGTGAGTCCCTCCTTGATGATTGATGTATGCCACAGTTGTGACATTGTCTGTCCGAAAACAAATGAACGATTCTCTCTTTAGAAGAGGCCATGACTGAAGAGCTCTGAAAATTGCACGGAGTTCCAAAATATTGATTGGTAATCTCACCTCCTGAGATTCCCAAACCCCTTGTGCTGTCAGAGACCCCCAAACAGCTCCCCAACCTGTCAGACTTGCATCTGTTGAAATTACAGTCCAGGTCGGAAGAACAAAAGAAGCCCCCTGAACTAAACAATGGTGATCTGTCCACCACGTCAGAGAGTGTCGTACAATCGGTTTTAAAGATATTAATTGAGATATCTTTATGTAATCCCTGCACCGCTGAAGAGGTCGCATGTGAAAACGAGCAAAGGGGATCGCGTCCGATGCAGCAGTCATAAGACCTAGAATTTCCATGAATAAGGCTACCGAAGGGAATGATTGTGATTGAAGGTTTTGACAAGCTGAAATCAATTTTAGACGTCTCTTGTCCGTCAGAGACAGAGTCATGGACACTGAATCTATCTGGAAACCTAAAAAGGTTACCCTTGTCTGAGGAATCAATGAACTTTTTGGTAAATTGATCCTCCAACCATGATCTTGAAGAAACAACACAAGTCGATTCGTATGAGATTCTGCTAAATGTGAAGACTGAGCAAGTACCAAGATATCGTCCAAATAAGGAAATACCACAATACCCTGTTCTCTGATTACAGACAGAAGGGCACCGAGAACCTTTGTAAAAATTCTTGGAGCTGTTGCTAGGCAGAGCCACAAGCTGGTAATGCTTGTCTAGGAAAGAGAATCTCAGAAACTGATAGTGATCTGGATGAATCGGAATATGCAGATATGCATCCTGTAAATCTATTGTGGACATATAATGCCCTTGCTGAACAAAAGGCAGGATAGTCCTTATAGTTACCATTTTGAATGTTGGTATCCTTACATAACGATTCAATATTTTTAGATCCAGAACTGGTCTGAAGGAATTCTCCTTCTTTGGTACAATGAAGAGATTTGAATAAAACCCCAGCCCCTGTTCCAGAACGGGAACTGGCATAATTACTCCAGCCAACTCTAGATCTGAAACACATTTCAGAAATGCTTGAGCCTTCGCTGGATTTAATGGGACACGGGAAAGAAAAAATCTCTTTGCAGGAGGCCTTATCTTGAAGCCAATTCTGTACCCTTCTGAAACAATGTTTTGAATACAAAGATTGTGAATTGAATTGAACCAAATTTCTTTGAAAAATCGTAATCTGCCCCCTACCAGCTGGGCTGGAATGAGGGCCGCACCTTCATGTGGACTTGGGAGCTGGCTTTGGTTTTCTAAAAGGCTTGGATTTATTCCAGACTGGAGATGGTTTCCAAACTGATACCGCTTCTGTGGGTGAAGGATCAGGCTTTTGCTCCTTATTGTGACGAAAGGAACGAAAACAATTATTAGACCTAAATTTACCTTTAGATTTTTTATCCTGTGGTAAAAAAGTTCCTATCCCTCCAGTAACAGTTGAGATAATAGAATCCAACTGAGAACCAAATAATTTATTACCCTGGAAAGAAAGGGAAAGCAAAGTTGACTTAGAAGACATATCAGCATTCCAAGTTTTAAGCCATAAAGCTCTTCTAGCTAAAATAGCTAGAGACATATACCTGACATCAACTCTAATGATATCAAAGATGGCATCACAAATAAAGTTATTAGCATGTTGAAGAAGATTAACAATGCTATGAGAATTATGATCTGTTACTTGTTGCGCTAAAGCTTCTAACCAAAAAGTTGAAGCTGCAGCAACATCCGCTAAAGATATAGCAGGTCTAAGAAGATTACCTGAACATAAGTAAGCTTTTCTTAGAAAGGATTCAATCTTCCTATCTAAAGGATCCTTAAAGGAAGTACTATCTGCCGTAGGAATAGTAGTACGTTTAGCAAGAGTAGAGACAGCCCCATCAACTTTAGGGATTTTGTCCCAAAATTCTAATCTGTCAGATGGCACAGGATATAATTGCTTAAAACGTTTAGAAGGAGTAAATGAATTACCCAAATTATTCCATTCCCTGGAGATTACTTCAGAAATAGCATCAGGGACAGGAAAAACTTCTGGAATAACTACAGGAGATTTAAAAACCTTATTTAAACGTTTAGATTTAGTATCAAGAGGACCAGAATCCTCTATTTCTAATGCAATTAAGACTTCTTTAAGTAAAGAACGAATAAATTCCATTTTGAATAAATATGAAGATTTATCAGCATCAACCTCTGAGACAGAATCCTCTGAACCAGAGGAACCACTATCAGAATCAGAATGATGATGTTCATTTAAAAATTCATCTGAAAAATGAGAAGTTTTAAAAGACTTTTTACGTTTACTAGAAGGAGGAATAACAGACATAGCCTTCTTAATGGATTTAGAAACAAAATCTCTTATGTTAACAGGAACACTCTGAGTATTAGATGTTGATGGAACAGCAACAGGTAATGTAACATTACTAAAGGAAATATTATCTGCATTAACAAGTTTGTCATGACATTCATTACAAACAACAGCTGGAGGAATAGATACCACAAGTTTACAGCAGATACACTTAACTTTGGTAGATCCAGCACCAGGCAGCTTTTTTCCAGAAGTATCTTCTGACTCAGTGTCAATCTGGGACATCTTGCAATATGTAATAGAAAAAACAACATATAAAGCAAAATTGATCAAATTCCTTAAATGACAGTTTCAGGAATGGGAAAAAATGCCAGTGAACAAGCTTCTAGCAACCAGAAGCAATAAATAATGAGACTTAAATAATGTGGAGACAAAAGTGACGCCCATATTTTTTAGCGCCAAAAAAGACGCCCACATTATTTGGCGCCTAAATGCTTTTGGCGCCAAAAATGACCCCGCATGCGCAACGCCGACACTTTTGGCGCAAAAAAACTTAAAAAAATGACGCAACTTCCGGCGACACGTATGACGCCGGAAACAGAAAAAAATTTTTGCACCAAAAAAGTCTGCGCCAAGAATGACGCAATAAAATGAAGCATTTTCAGCCCCCGCGAGCCTAAAGCCCACAGGGAAAAAAGTCAAATTTTAAGGTAAGAAAAAAATTGATTCATATGCATTATCCCAAATATGAAACTGACTGTCTGAAATAAGGAACATTGAACATCCTGAGTCAAGGCAAATAAATGTTTGAATACATATATTTAGAACTTTATATAAAAGTGCCCAACCATAGCTTAGAGTGTCACAGAAAATAAGACTTACTTACCCCAGGACACTCATCTACATGTAGTAGAAAGCTAAACCAGTACTGAAACGAGAATCAGTAGAGGTAATGGTATATATAAGAGTATATCGTCGATCTGAAAAGGGAGGTAAGAGATGAATCTCTACGACCGATAACAGAGAACCTATGAAATAGACCCCGTAGAAGGAGATCATTGAATTCAAATAGGCAATACTCTCCTCACATCCCTCTGACATTCACTGCACGCTGAGAGGAAAACCGGGCTCCAACCTGCTGCGGAGCGCATATCAACGTAGAATCTAGCACAAACTTACTTCACCACCTCCATAGGAGGCAAAGTTTGTAGAACTGATTTGTGGGTGTGGTGAGGGGTGTATTTATAGGCATTTTGAGGTTTGGGAAACTTTGCCCCTCCTGGTAGGAATGTATATCCCATACGTCACTAGCTCATGGACTCTTGCTAATTACATGAAAGAAATAAACTTTTAATTATTCCATTAAAACCGGATACCAAATGACTAAATAATTGTATCTATGAAACACACACTGGAGCCTGCAATACAAAAAAAATATTTTTTGTATTGCAGGCTCCCCCCCCGGTATTTCTGGTCGATAGCTGGTCACGTCGGCATCAGTTGGTGGCAAGTTAAAATGCAGGCTCCAAAAAGAAAAAAACAAATAATGAAAGAAAATGACTACGCATTTCAGCCCGTATACGGGCCTTCTTCAAGCCTGTATTAAAAAAAAGTTTGAAAATATTGTTCACTCAACCTTGGAAATTTAAATAAAATAGTGGCCAATGACATTGTGGTTAGATTTGCTGCCTTTCATCTTATTAGATAAACATTTGATTAGCTGAGAGGGAACTTAAAACTTTGTATTTCCATTGGATTTGTTTCGTCTATTTTCAGATGAAGTCATGTGACCAGAGATGTCCAATCGTCTTGAGCTTTAAACTCTTTGATCCAACAAGGAAGAGAGCTAAAAATTAGTTGATAATGACTCCTAGGGAACAAAACAGGATTGAGGAGAAAGAGAATTCTTTGGAACATTGATTCTCCAACCAAACTTGCAAATACACAACAAAAATTGTTTGCATGAGGTAGAACTAAAGATAAAGATGGGGGGAGTCAACAAAATACCTTGAGCACTGATTACAGACAAGAGAGTTTCTGGGAGCTGGAGCTAGACAAAATAAAGGTAGATATCCTTCTGGATAGGGATATGAAGGAATGATCCTTCAAACTATAGAGGTCATATATTGTCCCTGCAGAGGAGAGTCCGAATGAATGAAAGTAGGAACTCTGAGAAACTTAATCAGAGATGATAAATCTAGACAAAATCAATGAGTTCTCTCTTTATTGGGAACAATTAAAAGGTTTGAGTATAAAAACCTGTCCTTATAGCTACCCTATAGATTTCAAACATGATAAACCACATATGAATGTGTGGGTGTAAAGAAAGACCTTCATGCCACCTCTGGCCTTAACTCTGATCTCCCATGTTGTATCTCAGTGACTTTCCCTTGAGACACCAGAAGGTTTTTGATCTAGCACAGGTGACAGAAGTAGTACTCACATGATTTCTAGGACAGATACAGATTGAAGAAAGGTATTTGCCTTTACAGGTTACCTGTAGCATGCAACAGAAGACACCCTACCCAGGGAGGTCTTGTATAAAAACTTACTCTGTACCCCAGGGATAGTATGTTTAGATCCCAGACTGAGACCAGGCAACCATAAAAAGGCGTAATCTCACCCCTAGCAGTAGAAAATATGGATCTGGTTCTGCACTTTATGCAGAATTGGAAGAAGAAGAAATCTTTTTTTCCAAATTGAAATGGCTTTCTAGGTTTCTTGATAATGAAAAAAATTAAAACAAATGACAGCTCTAATCGGCAAACAGGTAGGGGGGCACCCCTGGTCCCATGACAGAGCCCCCACTAAGGAGTGGCCTCCGGACGCGAACCTGGGAAGGCCTGTCAGGATGTCTCAGATGGAAGGCACACACCTTGGCAGCAGCATAGAGATTACCAACAGGTTCCCAGGAACGCTCCTCAAGACCGAATCCTTTCTAATGGACAAGATACTCCAGACGTCCCCATCTCCTACTGGAGTCTAGAATATCTTGGACTTTAAACTCTTCATCGTTATTCACCAGTACAGGAGGAGGAGGAGGAACTGCCACCCAATGTGAAAAAGGATTAGCAGAAAAGGGTTTTATCAACAATACATGGAAAACAGGATGTATCTTAAGGGAGTCAGGAAGTTGTAACTGAACAGCTACATCGTTGATCACCTTGTTGATGGAAAAAGGGCCAAGAAAACGAGGTCCAAGTTTTTTAGTTGGGCATTCTAAACAAAGGTGTCTGGTGGCTAACCACACCTTATCACCTACATTGTATGTGGGGGAAGATTTTCATTTTACAGTAAGGCTGGATCTTCTGTTGCTGTTGGGCAATGGTTAGTTGCTGATGAAGGTTGCGGAGTAGAGCTCTGAGGTTGCGTAGACGGGTGGACACATCAGGTACAGGAATAAGGGATGGAAGATCAGGAAAAGAAGGTAGATGGTACCTGTAGTTTGCATAGAAGGAGCTCAAGCCCGTAGATGAATTTGATTGTTATATGCATATTCAGCAAGGGGTAAATGTTTCTTCCAATCATCTTGTAGATGGGACGAATAGCAGCGGAGATACTGTTCAAGGGTTTGGTTGATCTGTTCGGTTTGCCCGTTGGACTGGGAATGGTAAGCTGAAGATAGATTACAAGTTATATGAAGATTGTGACAGAATTGGGTCCAAAAGCGGGACGTAAACTGAGATCCTATATCAGAGACGATAGAGGTTGGGAATCCCTGGAGACAAAACACATGCTGAATGAAGAGTTTGTCAGGGTTTTTTCCCTGTTTGCCATGTGCTGCTGGCAGCCATTTTACTCACCTCTCTTCCTGACTATGGTGCATTGTGGGGGATGCTGCTCATTTCCTACACTTCCTTTTATGGCCAGACTGGTGTGCATCATCCATGTGAGACAGGATGCAGTCTCAGAATTGTGATGTCATCACTTATTATTTAAAGGGCCTCTGTTCAGTATGCTTTGCCTTTGCGTTGTCTGAGACCTGTTTGTGAGAGTTCCTGTGTATTACCTGGCTGCCTGACGTCCTTCCTGGTTCCTGATCCCTGGCTTGTTCCTGACTCTGCTGTTTTCCTTGTTCCTGATTCCGGCTCGTCTGACTATTCGCTTTGGCTCCTGACTCGGCTTGTCTGACTACCAGCTCTGGTTTTGACTCCTGGCTTGTTTTTTGACTTGTGGACTTTTTATTATTTTTTGCTATTAATAAAGGTGTGATTACTTTTGCAGTTCTCGTCTCAGTCTGATTCCTGGCACCCTGACAATGTATAGATATATATAGATATATATAGGAGTATCTATTTAATAAATACAAAGAACAAATTGGAATGTGAAATATTTACAATAAATACACAGTATAACACTTTATAAAATATGAATATTGCATAAATATGTCTTTTCATGTTTTTATCTACTTGACTGCAAAGGGCTCCAATGTATTTATATGTTTATATTTGTATAAATGTCTGTAAATACACATATAAACACAAATGTAAACACATACAAACATATATATATATATATATATACACACACATTATGTATACTGTATATATACACATATATAGACATGTAAATGTATGTATCTCTAAGTTAAAGCCTTTTGCCTGCCTTTTTTTTTCCTCACACCTGAGATCTCATATTTCAGCACTTATAACTTTTTTGTGCAATAATTTTTTTTAAATACTTTTTATTAGATAGTGTTATTATGAGTATAACTGTACTTTGTATTGTATTTTTTTGTGTGTTTTGTGACACTTTTTTTGTTTTACGAAAGTTAATCAGAGCTCTGAGGATGCAATTTCCCGACGTGTATAACTTCAAGCGACCACCTTAGGCAAACAACGGCTGCAACTCTCCTTCTCCTCCACGTGGGATGCCGAGATCCGTCTGTTTAACAGCTGTAGATTTAAAGTGCCAGTCTTTGATTATAGGCATTCCCACCTAGAGGACTCAGGTGTGGGAGTTCCTATAAAAGCTCACTCAGCCCATCACTCTTTTACCTGGCTCCTGTATATGCTCACCTTGCTCATGAGTATAGCATGATAACAGGTATCATGCTATACTCATGAGCAAGGTGAGCATATACAGGAGCCAGGTAAAAGAGTGATGGGCTGAGTATGCTCACCTTGCTCCAGGGACCAAGCATACTTACTTTGATAGCTGTGTATGCTCACCTTGCTCCTGAGACCAAGCATACTTACCCTGATACCTGTGTATGCTCATCTTAGTTACAACCTGCTAAGATCATAGAAAACTCAGGCAGATTCTTCTTCTATTTACTGCCTGGGATAAAATAGTACAACTCCGGTACCATTTAAAATAACAAACTTTTGATTGAAGATAAAAAACTAACTATATTTCACCACTCTCTCTTACTACCTCCATGCGTGTTGAGAGTTGCAAGAGAATGACTGGATATGGCAGTTAGGGGAGGAGCTATATAACAGCTCTGCTGTGGGTGTCCTCTTGCAACTTCCTGTTGGGAATGAGAATATCCCACAAGTAATGGATGATCCGTGGACTGGATACACCTTACAAGAGAAAGCAGCAATATAAAAAACAAACTGAGATTATATATATAAAAAGAACAATTACGAGATTTAAATTTTCCATTAGACCCCACAATAGATTGCTCATACCCAGGCACTAGTGCTAAAACTCCAAACCTTAATAAAAAGTGGCAAAAACTCAAACTTCTAGGATTACATGATGTCTGGAGATACTTTAATCCCCAAAAAACAGACTTCCCTTTCTTCTCGCACCCCAACCGAAACTATTCCAGACTAAATTATATCTTTTTTTTTTTTTTTCCCCCAGAAAAAAACAGAACATATACATCAAATAAAAAATATGAAAAAAAATTAAACACAGCACATCATAATCAATGCATAGAATAACCATACTTGCATATTAATCATAAATCACCTTACTTATTACCGATTTTTTTTTTTTTTCTCTTTCTTTACGGTGGTGGAAAAAAGTATAAATACATGCAAATTCTTCCACTTTATTCTCCCTCCCTTACCCCTTCTTCATCTGAGGGAGATGGATAATCCCTTATTATTTTTCCCCATATAGACTTTGCTTCTGTAGGGATCTCATATTTGTTTATACCAAAATAAAAGAATTCCTCATTTAGTAAATTTTCACTTTTCTAACCCATTCTTCTTTTGTGGGAATTTCTACTGTTTTCCATTTACTTATAATTAAACTCTTTGCGCTATTAAGCATAATTTGATATAAGTATCTTCTAGGTGAGTTGCTTTTAAAGTCCAAGTTATTCAAAATTGCTGTCAGGAAATGATTTAGTTTTTTCTTATCTTCCTTAATATCTACTGATTGTAGAAGTTTGGCCCAGAAAGGTTTAATTTTTGGACAGAACCACATAATATGGGATAATGAGCCTCTGTCTCCACATAATCTCCAACAGCTCTCTTGAGTGTGTGGATAAATTTTCTTGATTCTAGTAGGGGTAAGATACCATCTAGTTAAGATCTTTAAATTTTGTTCAAGTATTCTAGCTGATATGGAGGACTTAGCAGTACTATGAAAAATCTTTATCCAGGTCTTAGCGTTAATATGCATATTTAATTCCATTTGCCAGTTTTTAGTATATGGAGGGGGAAGATCTAAATTATTTTGTAAGATATTATATGCTTTAGAGAGAATGTGTTTTATATTCATTTTTGAATTGCATAAGTTCTCTAATTTTGTTAAGGGTCTGATTATCTTATCCTTTTCTTTAAAAGTTAAGAGGTAATGATATGCTTGGAAGTATGTATACCACTCATTAAGTCCCTCCATTCCCTTTGCCTGTAGATTATTCTGAGACATTAGTTTCCCCTTTTCTAATATATCTACTATTCGGTATTTATTTTCTTTTTTGTCTCCTTTAAATCGTCCCTCCTGGAATGCTTTATTTTCAGTTAAAGATAATAATGGAGATGGGATAGAGGATATTCCCTCTTTTTTCCTAATCAATTTGTCCCATATCTTAAAATTTTCTTCTAGAATACTATATTTCTCTATATGTATAGATCTCTCTTTAGGATTTATCCAACATTGGTTGCATATTTCTCTGCTATTTAGAAGATATGTTTCTATTTTCACCCATAATTTCATATCCTTTTTGGTATGCCACTCTATTACTCTTTGTAACATAGATGCTTGTCTATACATTCCTAAATTGGGTAATCCCATACCTCCTGCTTGTCTTTTCTTATGCATAGTGGTTATCCCTATTCTCGGGTGGGTTTTACCCCAAACATAATTATTAATCATTTTTTGGAATTCTTCCATATAGCTATTTGGGAGGTGTATGGGGAGCGCCTGTAATAAGTATAATAATCTTGGTAAGATATTCATCTGGATGATATTTATCCTCCCTATCCATGAAATCTTTTTGGGGTACCATGACAGTAACTCATTTACAATGATTTTTTTAAAATTTCCATAGTTAAGGTCATATATTTTACTTATTGATTCAGACAAATATATACCTAAGTATTTGAGTACCTGAGTTTTTTTAAAGGGTATCCCCCTAATTATATTATCTTGTATCTTCTCATTCATTCCCACACTCATTATTTCTGACTTATTCACATTTACTAAAAAATTAGATAATGATCCAAATACCTTCAGTTCTTCCAAGAGAGCTGTCATCGAAGTTTCCGGTTCGGTCAGGGATAGGAGGATATCATCTGCAAATAAAGAAGTTTTATACTCCGTATTTCCTATGGTAATTCCTTTAATATATAAATTTTGTCTGATTCGAGCTGCAAGAATTTCTATAGTCAGTGTGAATAAAGTTGGCGATAGTGGGCACTCTTGTCTTGTCCCATTTCGTATTTTAAAGCTATCAGAGGATCTCCCATTTATTTTTATCCTTGCTGTAGGGTCAGAATATAGTGCCATTATTCTTTTAATCGTTATCTGATTAAAGTCAAACAATTTTAATGTATCTTCCAGAAAAGACCATTTGACCCGGTCGAACGCTTTTTCGGCGTCCACCGAGATGAACGCAGATTGGATTTTATTTATTCGGGCATATTCTAATAAGTGTATATTTTTAATGATATTATCTCTCGCTTCCCTATTCTGTACGAATCCTACTTGGTCTAAATGTATTATACGTTCTAGGATATGTTTTAACCGATTGGCCATAACCTTAGCATAAATTTTTAGATCCAGATCTAATAATGAAATCGGTCTAAAGTTTTTCACATCTTCCTTATTCTTGTCTGACTTGGGGATCATACTGATACTCGCCTCTTGCATTTCTATGGAAAATTTCTTCCCCTTATCTATTGAAGTAAATAGATTCCATAGAAATGGGGCTAGAATGTCTTTAAAGTTTTTATAATATAGTGCCGAGAACCCATCGGGGCCTGGTGCTTTCCCTTCTGTTAATCCCTCTATAGTTTCCCGTATTTCTTGGAGACTTATTGGCTGTTCTAGTTTTTGGTTTTCTTCTTCTGTTACCTTAATTAGACTGAGATTATTTGTGTAAACTTTCCAATCTATGTCCCTACTTCTTTGATTATCTAGGGTTTGGTAGAAGTTTACAAATTGAGTATTAATCTCTTTCTGGTTCTTACATAATTTGTTGGTCTCATTTTTTATTTTATAAACCCCCTACTTATTTCTTTTTTCTTAATAGCTCTAGCTAATAGTCTACCATTTTTATCCCCCTCTGTATAATATTTACGTTTTAGCCATATTGCTTTTCTTTTATTAATACTCGACCAGTATTCCTGTATGGACCCTCTTTCTTTCCTCAAGTCCTCTAAGATATTTTTATTTTCTGGGTCTTGTTTGTGGTTTTTCTCCAATATACCTATTCTAACCATCGTTTCTCGAAACTGTCTCTTATCTTTCTTTGAGTACTGCTAAGTTTAATTAGTTCTCCACGAATAACACATTTATGTGCATCCCAGAGTATTGATGGTAAGATATCATCTATATTGTTAATCTCAAAATATTCTGTCAATATTCCAGCAATTTTATCCCTATCTTCTTGTTTTTTTAATATAGTATCATCTAATCTCCAATTATGTTGCTTGTCTTCCTTAAATCCCCAGTTTAGCTTCAGGCTTACCGGAGCGTGGTCTGACCACGTCATCGGAAGGATTTCTATTTCCATTATTTTGATTAATCCATTAAGGTCCATACAGAAATAATCTAATCTAGAATAAGATGTGTGGGGGTGGGAGAAGAAAGTATAATCTCTTTGATCCGGATGGAATAGTCTCCATACATCTTGTAGGGCGAGTTGTTCTAAACTTTTATTAACTTGTCTTATTATATATTTTGGCGTAGAGGATCTTTTCTTTGAATTATCTAAATTTGGGTCTAATGTTACATTAAAATCTCCCCCCACTATTATAGTCCCTTCTTGAAAGTCCAAAATAAGATTAAGAATCCTCTTAAAGAATATATTCTGTTTCGTGTTCGGGGCATATAAATTAAAGATAGTCACAGGTTCCCCTTGTAGGTTCCCTTTTATTCCTATATATCTTCCCTCTTTATCTTTTAATTGTTCTTTTAATTGGAAGTTCAATCTCTTATGTACTAGAATGCAGACTCCATTCCTCCTGGTCCTGTCCGACGCCGAATAACATATATTATATTTTTCATTACCAAACTTAGGTTCTTTATTTCTTCTAAAATGAGTTTCTTGAAATAATAAAATATCCCCTTTCAACTTCTCCATCTCCCTCAATGCCATGGATCTCTTCTGGGGAGTATTTAGCCCTTTGGCATTTATAGAAATCAATTGTATATCAGTCATTTAAAGACTCCCCATAAGAGTATCCACGTAACTCCTCCACATCCCCCCCACCGAAAACATTATATATTTTAAACCACAGGTGATTCTTTTAAACTCTAGCAAAATCAATCTAATTTTTAATTTAAACAATATTAAAAAAAAGAAAAAACAAAAATAAATAAATAAAAACACAGGGCTAGTCGTTCCTCCCTGACGGAATTATTACCTTGTCTCTTATAGACAGGGAAGAGAAAAAAAAAAAAAATACTACTTTTGGGAAATTCTTTTCTTCCGAAGTGAAGTGTACCTAAAACCAAGTGTAGCATGTGCTAATAAACCAACAGAGAGGTGTCCTTGTGCTCTATAAAAAACAGTGAGTAAATAAAAGTGAGTATTGTGTTAAAAAAAAAAAAACATCCTTAAGGAAGGTCTTGCCTTCTGGATTGGTGTATGTCTAGTGATGTGAAGGAAAGGGAAGAAGGGGGAGAAAAAAAAAAAATATATATATAATTTGAAAGATTTTATCTTCCAAAGTGAAATGTATCTAAATCTAAATGTAACATGTGCTAATGTGCAAATGAAGAGGTGCTGTTGTGCTCTTTTACAGAATAATAAATGAGTGAGGGTGAATGTGGTGCTAGGAAAAAAAAAAAAAAAAAGTGTTTAAGGAAGGTCTTATCTTCTGTATTAATATGTGTCTGATATTGTGAAAAGGGAGAGAGAGAGAAAAGAAAAAAAAAGAAAAAAGAAAAAAAAAAAAAAATTTGTTCCAGAAAAAACAGAGAAAAATATTTGTACAGAAAAAATATTTGTACAAAAAAAAATAAAAATAAATCCCTATCTATAATCTCATAAGGAGCTTATCCTCATAATTAAAATGCAAAACAGTGAAACTAGTCAGTCTTTCTTCCAGGTTGGTTCTTCTATGCTTATGTTGTAAGTACTTGTGTAGGATTTTGTCTTGGAAAATCTTTCTTCTAATCTCCTCCCAATGATTCTTATTTTGTTCCTTACTCATAAGTTGCTTTTGTCTTCTCTCCTCATATGTAGACTCTATGAAATCTTCAGGTATCTCCAGTTGTAAATGTAATTTAGCAATAATTTGGTGGATAGCTTCTTTTCTTTAATAAAATAAATTATTCCCATTATATGTAATGAGTAAGCCAAAAGGGTATGTCCACTTGTATCTAATGCCCATTTCTTGTAGAGGTCTAGTAAGAAATCTGAGTTCTCTTCTCTTATTCGTTGTTGACAGGCTCAGGTCTGCAAAGATTTGGAGATCCCATTGTTGAAATTTAAGGACATGCTCTTTTTTTGCAATTCTTAATATGTGCTCTTTTATTTCAAAATCTTGTAATTTTAATATCACATCTCTTGGTCTCTCTGATGTGCCCTGGCTTGCTAATCTATGGATTCTGACTATATTTATTTCTTTACTCTGTAGAGTCAAGTCTAGGGAACTGAACATTTTTTGTGTAAAAATCTTGAGCTCATCTATTTTAATCTCTTCAGGTATGCCCTTAATTCTCAGATTTTCCCTTCTGGACCTGTCTTCTAGATCTGCGAGTTTATTTTGAATATCGTACATAGCATGTGATTGAGCTGTTATTCTTTCATTCGCCTGGGAGAGTTTTTTCTCTATCTCTTCCTGTTGTTCTTCTAGTGAATTAACCCTTTGGCCCACATCCTTCAGATCTTTTTTCAAATCTGAAATTTCTGCCACTATACATTCTTTTATAGAAACAATATCTTCTTTAGTAGCTAATTTTCTTATCTCTTCAATATTAATTTGGATATCCTTAATTGCTGAATTAGCCATCTCTTTTGCCCCTATGTTTTTGGGGGTATTCTGGCTCTCCATACTCAGATTTTGGAAGAAAGGGTTGTCTTTCATACTTGGAGATTTATTATTTTTGTTTATCTTATCTGTCTTAGCCGCTTTTCTTGCTGCTGCCATCCCTCTAGAGCCCTTTTTTTTTTCTTTTACTCTTTCCTTCCCTTTTTTCTTCCTTTTCTTTCCCTTTCTCTCTTTGCTTCTTTTCTTTTCCTTTCCTTCCTTTTCCCCTTTCTTTTTCTTCTTTTTCTCCTTTTTTCCTCTTCCTTTTTAATGGAAGATTTTTATTACAGGCCAAACCTTTAGGGGTAGGTTAAAAATCCTTTTAAAGCGCTCTAAGAGGGATTTATATATATTCGTTATTCCTTGCCCCACCACACCTGGGCACTATCGTTTTTAAGTGTTATGTTCTGTTTAGTTCACTGTTCACAGTTTACACTTTATATCCCCCTTTAAATGTTATCTTTATTCACTCTCTCCCTTCTCTCCTTTTCTTTTTATTGCATAATTTTAGTCTTTGTTGTTAGTGCTTCCACTAACATTCTCTATTGTGCAGCCCCAATAGTCAGATGTCCCCTAGGGTATATATTAAAATTTACCTGGTCCTTCTATCTCTCCTCAAGGAGGATAGGGTCCGGCTTCAAATTCTTGGCTCACGTATCGAGTGCTGTTTATTAGCCCTTGTCCTCCGAGAGGTTTCTAGTTTTATAGGTAGGTTCCGGCTCCCCGTTGCAGTTTTGTAATCACGGCCCGCGTTCTTGATGTGCCGCTTGTCTTCTCTTCTTCTGGGGATCCCTGACGTCACCCACCTCACCGGCTTCTTCCCAGTTCAGGTACTTTGTAAGTCCGATTAGATTTTTAACGCAGCAGGTCTGCTTGTTTACGTAAACCCACTTTGTCTCCGGGCGGGCGCCTCTCGGTTATTCGTCAAAGTATCGGGTAAGTGAACTCTCCTGAGTATCGGTGTCCTTTCCTCCTATCGTCCTGGGGCTTCTCTGCACCTCTGTCGTCCTCCCAGGGATCCGATTTCTGTACCGTTGTTTTGTTGCAACAATTCCCTGGGTATAATCTACGGGGACCGCTCGAGTTCTTGCGCTGCAGCTTGCCTTCTCTGTTACCTGAGTCCTCTGACGTCACACGCCAACTCGGCTTTTCCTCAGGTAAAGGTATTTGTTTTCTAAGTCCAGTTTCTTACTATTGGAGAGAAGGGTTATTTTACAGAGAGAAGGGGGAATACAATATTAGCTCCTTGTAACGCATTAAAGCATTTTAGCAAATCTTCATTCCGTCAGGGAGAATTTTTTACGGAGCTTCAGTTCTCTGCTGCCTCACGCATGCAGCAGGCTCCTCCCCAAACCCAGACTAAATTATATCTTAACAGAAAAGTAAAAAGATAAGATAAGATCTTTCTTATCTTTTTACTTTTCTGTTAAGATGTGATAAAAAGTGCATCATCCTATAGAGTAAACAGTTTGGGTCCCACAGCTGAGCCTTAGTGATTTACCTATCACCTAAAAGACCAACCTACTTTCATCCTATTGGCTGTTTCAGCCTATTTAGGCTCACCTAGGGCACCCAAACCACCATCTCTGAAGAAGCGCATGTGACATGCGCGAAACATGTCAGATGGTTTAAGCAGCTCCAGCTAAACTACCACCTTAAGGAATAAACTCGACTTGCACTGACTAACTGTCCGGATTTGTTCTCTTTTTTTCTAGATTATATCTTAGTAGACCGTCTAGTCTTATCCCACACTAAACAATCTTACATAAAACACACATCTTGGTCTGACCACTCACTAGTTGCATGCGTCATAAAATGGCCAACAGCCCCCCTCCGAACCTTTCAATGGAGATTAGATGAATCATTGCTCTTAGATCCAGCACAGACAAAACTCTTTTCAAAACATATAAAATCCTACTTCACGTTAAACAACACCCCAGATGTAGACATTGCTACCCTTTGGGAGGCCCATAAAAGCACCATAAGAGGGGAGTTTATCAAAGCCAAAGCACAAATCAAGAGGAAGAATAGAGTTGAGATAGAACTCCTAGCTAAGGATATTGCAGACTTAAATTATGCACATAAGGCTAATCCTTCCGATAACACTATCCTAGAGCACCTCAAAACAAAGAGAGAGAAGCTGAACTCTATCCTACAGATCAAATCACAAAGGCAGTTAACTCTTTCTCCAACAAAACTTTTATAGAGAAGGAAACAAACCGGGGAAACTCCTAGCTAGAGCCTTAAGGAGACAACAGCAGAAAACTTATATTCACTCTATTGAGACCCCCCATGGTGAAGATCTAGAAGACACTAACTCCATAGCGAAAGAATTTAAAACATTTTACCACAAGCTTTACAATCTTTTTCCTAACAGGAATTCCCAAACGCATATTCAAACATGCAACTAATACTTAGATTCCAATCCCACAATTAACCCCTGAGCAATGCAAACTTTTAGACCAGCCGATTCGATCCTCTGAAATTCGACGCGATAAAACATTTAAAACAAAATAAAGCCCCAGGCCCAGACGGTTTTACAGGTCTTTACTACAAGACATTTGCAAAACATTTAACGCCACACCTTACATCTCTCTTCAACTCTATACCAGAACTCCTACCATTTCCCGATAATATGTTACAAGCCAATATCTCTGTTTTAGCTAAACCTGGTAAACCCCCAAACTCCTCGGCTAACTTTAGACCAATTTCACTGCTTAACGTGGATTTAAAACTATATGCCAAAGTCCTTGACACACGTCTTAATCTAATCCTACCAACTATACAGGGAGTGCAGAATTATTAGGCAAGTTGTATTTTTGAGGATTAATTTTATTATTGAACAACAACCATGTTCTCAATGAACCCAAAAAAACTCATTAATATCAAAGCTGAATAGTTTCTGAAGTAGTTTTTAGTTTGTTTTTAGTTATAGCTATTTTAGGGGGATATCTGTGTGTGCAGGTGACTATTACTGTGCATAATTATTAGGCAACTTAACAAAAACAAATATATACCCATTTCAATTATTTATTTTTACCAGTGAAACCAATATAACATCTCAACATTCACAAATATACATTTCTGACATTCAAAAACAAAACAAAAACAAATCAGTGACCAATATAGCCACCTTTCTTTGCAAGGACACTCAAAAGCCTGCCATCCATGGATTCTGTCAGTGTTTTGATCTGTTCACCATCAACATTGCGTGCAGCAGCAACCACAGCCTCCCAGACACTGTTCAGAGAGGTGTACTGTTTTCCCTCCTTGTAAATCTCACATTTGATGATGGACCACAGGTTCTCAATGGGGTTCAGATCAGGTGAACAAGGAGGCCATGTCATTAGATTTTCTTCTTTTATACCCTTTCTTGCCAGCCATGCTGTGGAGTACTTGGACGCGTGTGATGGAGCATTGTCCTGCATGAAAATCATGTTTTTCTTGAAGGATGCAGACTTCTTCCTGTACCACTGCTTGAAGAAGGTGTCTTCCAGAAACTGGCAGTAGGACTGGGAGTTGAGCTTGACTCCATCCTCAACCCGAAAAGGCCCCACAAGCTCATCTTTGATGATACCAGCTCAAACCAGTACTCCACCTCCACCTTGCTGGCGTCTGAGTCGGACTGGAGCTCTCTGCCCTTTACCAATCCAGCCACGGGCCCATCCATCTGGCCCATCAAGACTCACTCTCATTTAATCAGTCCATAAAACCTTAGAAAAATCAGTCTTGAGATATTTCTTGGCCCAGTCTTGACGTTTCAGCTTGTGTGTCTTGTTCAGTGGTGGTCGTCTTTCAGCCTTTCTTACCTTGGCCATGTCTCTGAGTATTGCACACCTTGTGCTTTTGGGCACTCCAGTGATGTTGCAGCTCTGAAATATGGCCAAACTGGTGGCAAGTGGCATCTTGGCAGCTGCACGCTTGACTTTTCTCAGTTCATGGGCAGTTATTTTGCGCCTTGGTTTTTCCACACGCTTCTTGCGACCCTGTTGACTATTTTGAATGAAACGCTTGATTGTTCGATGATCACGCTTCAGAAGCTTTGCAATTTTAAGAGTGCTGCATCCCTCTGCAAGATATCTCACGATTTTTGACTTTTCTGAGCCTGTCAAGTCCTTCTTTTGACCCATTTTGCCAAAGGAAAGGAAGTTGCCTTATAATTATGCACACCTGATATAGGGTGTTGATGTCATTAGACCACACCCCTTCTCATTACAGCAATGCACATCACCTAATATGCTTAATTGGTAGTAGGCTTTCGAGCCTATACAGCTTGGAGTAAGACAACATGCATAAAGAGGATGATGTGGTCAAAATACTAATTTGCCTAATAATTCTGCACCCCCTGTAATACACCAAAACCAGGTTGGCTTTGTGCCTCATAGGGAGGCCAAAGATAACATGGTCAAAGTCCTTAACCTCTTAGAATACATCACACAAAACAAGACTCCAACGATATTCTTATCCACCAACGCCGAAAAGGCATTTGATCGTCTAGACTGGATTTATTTACGGGAAACCCTTAGACGCTTTAATTTCCCCGACTCCTTCATCCAAAAAATCCTAGCCTTGTACACCAACCCTACAGCACAGGTTAGAATAAACGGCACACTCTCAGACCCATTTGAAATTAGGAACGGATCTAGACAGGGCTGCCCCCTCTCCCCACTCCTCTTCATCCTATCCCTAGAACCACTGGCCATCAAAATAAGACTCAATAACCAAATCCAAGGAATCAACATTGATAACCAGTCACATAAACTAGCCATTTTTGCAGACGATTTACTCTTAACACTCACGAACCCATTATTTTCATTACAACTGGTCATCTCTGAACTAGCACAATATGGAACAGTCTCTAACTTCCTAGTGAATATGACCAAGTCTGAATACTTACCTATAAACCTTCCCAACCATACTCTAGACACCTTAAAATCAACCTGCCCCCTCAAACTACAGACAAAATATCTAAAATACCTTGGCATTCATATTACTCCAAACAAAGCGGACTTGAGCAAACATAATTACGGTAACTTGATTTCAGACTCTTACTTCCACCTGGCTCCCTAAAAATATATCATGGTTAGGTAGAATGCATGCAACAAAAATGACCTTGCTACCAAAAGCTTTATATATCCTCCAGACAGTACCTATCCCTGACATCCAAAAAGATCTGGCTATCCTACAAAAAATTATAAATGATCACATTTGGAGACGCAGACCTCCGCGAATTAATAAAAATATACTCTTTAAGCTCCCCATCGAAGGAGGCCTGGGGGTTCCCCATCTTTACTCCTATAAACTTGCAATCTCTCTTAAGAGAATTTCTGATTGGTGCAGGTTTGGGGGATCCGATTCCAAAAGATGGGTACAAATTGAAAATGCACTGGCAACCCAGCATAACCTGAACAATATTTGTTGGAACCCTGCGTACTTCAACAAATACTCCATATCCACTTCCTCCATTACCAATGAAACTTGGTCGGATTGGAGACTGATTTGAAAATCCTCTAAGAAGATATCCTCCAGGTATTCGCCACTCACTACTCTTATAAATAACCCAGAGTTTCACCCTGCAATGAACCAGAACTATACCCTTCTCTTAGATCCCCTTAAGTCCCTCCCTATGTACTCAATGATAAATAACACTAAAAATATTAAAACTAAAAGCCAACTAGACACCTTAGAACATCCTTTCCTGTCATCTTGGTTTCAGGTTCACAAGATGCGGCATTACATAACCACACACAAGTTTAGAAAAGATCTGACACGCTCACTCACAGCTTTTGAACAAATATGTATAGCCAGGGTGACTATAAGCGGAGTGATCTCCACGTTATATAAACTCACCCTATCAAATACTTTTCCTAATCTTCCCTCGTACACAAATGGTTAGGATAGGGAACTTAATACAAGTACAGCTCCAAAAATTTGGATCCGCAGATTTGAGAATCTATCCCACTCTGGCCACTCGGCACAAGCAAAAGATACTAACATTAAAATAATGATGAGGTGGTACTTGACACCAGCAAGAATAAAATATATTCACAAAAAATCTTGGGGTTCTTGCTGGAGAGGCTGTTCTCAGGAGGGCCACATCTCACACATATGGTGGGAATGTGATTATATAAAATTATTCTGGACCAATGTCTTTATAGGCATTAATACAACATTAAACACGCACATACCCCCTAGTCCAGAAATAGTTCTACTAAGTCAACCACCAACTATCAAATGCAAAATAAAGAAACATTTATTTCAAATTATGCTTAATGCAGCCAACCAGTTAATTCCAAAAATGTGGAAATCTACACAGGTACCCACCTTACAGGACTGGAAGGCTCTAGTAAATAAAAATATGTTGTTGGAAAGACTATACTATCTCAAACTAGGACAATTATCTCTTTATGATATGCAGTTCTTGTGGGAATCCTTCACTTTTAGAGATAAGCTAGCGACGAACAACTAGCTTAACCAGTCATTTACATGTATTTTATCCAGCGCAGCAATACCCATACCATAATTAAACATACGAATACCATAGTGATCAAAAGGAGTACAGAACTATGGATGTTCTTTCTTTTCTCTTTACTTTTTTCTCTTTCTCTAGTACATTCTAGTACAACCCTTTAAAATGTTATTCTTACAGTTATGAGCACAGATGACGTAAGCTCGATTAATTGCATTTTGGACCTACATCCAAATTCAGAAGAGGACTCCCAGAAGCCCACCTTTCAAACCATTGGGGTTATCTCTACGTAATGTTTATACCATATTAGAATCTATAGGTACCCCAGAGTCTTAGCTTATATGTGGAGAAAATGTTAGCAAGGGGCTATGGGGAAAAAAGACATCTGGTTATTTAAACCTGAAATGTAATGTCATACAATCTGTTTTATTTCAAGATTTGCATCTTATCATTGCTTTCCTTATTGTATTTCTTTTATAATTAAAAAAAAAAAAAAAAGAACAATTACATTTATTGTAAACAGTTCCTAATAGTAACAATAGTAATGTAACTAAGCCACCGGTGGTAAAATATTAAAATCTAAAATTGTGGAACCTAAAAATGTAGCAAAAGAATATTAAATTCTTGATTGAAATAAAAGGTCATCAGCTATGCTGCCCCTGATACACTTTTCTGTAATATAGTAGTGTTCATATAAAGTCCCTTTATCCGGACTTGTGGTACTAGAGGTGTAGCGTAGGATGTAAACTATCTCTCAGTCCTTATATGATCCAATATAAATACAAGACTCCAAACAACGGTATATCTCCCAGCGCTCACCGGAATACGAAATCTTACTTGGTTAGCAATTTCTCTACTCACTGGATCCCAGCTGACACCCTGGCCTCTCCTGCCTTCTACGGCATTCAGCTTGTGAACAAGAGAGTCTGTTCTGCGAGTATTGTGGTCATGTGCCTTCCAGTGACCAATGGGATGGGTAGATTTCCAGTTATGGCTGCTGGCACACTTCTTAGCCGTTATTTTTCAAGAGTCAAAATGTCAGTGATTCAAATTTCAGAGTGCTCTGATTAGTATAGACAAGACTTGAAATGTGAAAATAGGATTAGCTCGATCATCAACGCGTTTCAACTAGTAAAGCTTTTTTCAATATGAGCTGTTCCTGCCAGATCTTGCTTTTTATTTTGAATTTCAGATCCGCCTCCAAATCTTTTTTCGAAAAATTAAAAGGGATATTTCTTTCTAAAATCTAAAAGGGTCAGCAATCATGCACAAACTTAAAAACTTTTTTTAGCAAATGGGACTGAAAATAAAAACGAGCAGTGTAAATTCAAAAATAATAGCTAAGATTCTACATAATTAGATATAATCTCATAAGATATTAATTTAAATAATCATATAGATATCCTTATATAAATAAAACCACATCCTATCCATATTACAAACAATAGTGTTACACATCTCTCATAAATGCAATATTGAGTTGCAGATTCAGGGACACATCAAAATACTGCATTACATTCTAGATTGAAAGGTAATAAACATAACTACACTCCTTAAATTTTTCATATAAGAAAATGTCGGTCCAATTCTGCAATTAGACCCAGGGGTTCTAATGTCTTAAAGTTAAAAATTAATTCTGCCTCTTCTTTCAGTAGAGATTAAATAAAATATTTCCTCCCCTTCAGTTACCTCTTATTTTTCTAATTCTCCAGTATTTAAATCCTTTGTATTCTGGTTGTGTGATTCTTTAAAATGACGGGAGAGAATATGTCCTTTAAACCCATGTTCAATATTTAATAAGTTCTCCCTTATTCTGTCTCTCAAGGGGCGTGAGGTCTCCCCTAAATACTGTTACAAAAATGTGAGAACCGTATTTTGTATAGAAATGTAATTCTAGCTGTAGACCTTGTATAGGAATATTTTAATTGATAGGTCAATACAGATAGTTGTGCATAGGCATTATAGTCAATAGTTAAAAGAAAAAACACACCTAAGTAGGTAAAAGAAATACCTTTAAGCACAATTTAAAAAATAATTTTACTGTGATATAAGTATTTAAAAATTAACTTTTATTAACCCCTTAATGACGCATGTCGTACAGGGTACGTCACACACAAACTGGTCTTTAAAGACCAGCAAAGTACCCTGTACATTGTTAAGGGTTTCAAGCGGCTGGTAGCGATCCTGATCGCTTCCAGATGCTTTCAAGGTATTGCCGTGATACCTCGATATTGCAATACCTTTTTTGGCACGCCGATCCAGAGAAGGCCACTCTGTGGCCCTCTCTGCATCAGCAAGTGATGGTGCCGACCGTTGGTGGGTGGGAGCCATTTCAGGGAGGCGAGTGGGCGGCCCATTGCTGGGGAACTTCCTTCCGGCCAGCAGACCTTGATGTTGGGTGTGCACGAGAGCATGAGCGTGCGTGCGCACCCGCAATCTAGCACAACATAAAAAAAATCAAAAGTGCTTGGAGAGAGTGCTGGGAGAGGGTGATGGGTGGCAGAGGAGGGGGGGTACTTTTAAAAAGTGATCGGGGAGAGGGAGGTGGGAGGATATGGAGTGGGGAGCTTCACTTCAGAAAAAGTGAGTTTTTTTTAAAAAAAAGATCAAATTTTATTGCAAAGTGGGTACTGGCACACAGCTGCTAGTACCCAAAATGGTGGGGAATAGTTAGTGGGGGAGGGTTAGTGAGCTCTTTGGGGGTGATCAGGGAGGTTGGGGGCTAAGGGGGGATCCTACACAGCAGAGTATGATTTTTTTTTAAATTAAATAATAATAGAAAAAAAACAAAACTTTTATTTTAATACTGGCAGACTAAAATACAAGCTACTTAATTAACCCTGTCACGGCTGGGCATAATACTAGTTTGGTGCGCAGCGGCATTTAGCGGCTTTTTAATTACCAAAAAGTAATGCAAAAGCCATATATGTTTGCTATTTCTGAATAAAGGGGATCCCAGAAAAGCATTTACAACCATTTGTGCCATAATTGCACAAGCTGTTTGTATATAATGTCAGTGAGAAACATTTGGCGGTGAAATGGTGGCATGAAATATATCAAAATGGGCCTAGATCAATACTTTGGGTCGTCTACTACACTACCTTAAAGCTAACATTAACCCTACAAGCTACCTAATTAACCCCTTCACTGCTGGGCCTAATACAAATGTGGTGCGCAGCGGCATTTAGTGGCCTTCTCATTACCAAAAAGCAATACCAAAGCCATATATCAAAGAAAAAACCCTATTAAGCCAAAGCCATATATGTCTGCTATTTCTGAACAAAGGGGATCCCAGAGAAGCATTTACAACCATTTGTGCCATAATTGCACAAGCTGTTTGTAAATAATTTCAGTGAGAAACCTAAAGTTTGTGAAAAAGTTTGTGAAAAAAACATAATTTATGTAAGAACTTACCTGATAAATTCATTTCTTTCATATTAGCAAGAGTCCATGAGCTAGTGACGTATGGGATATACATTCCTACCAGGAGGGGCAAAGTTTCCCAAACCTTAAAATGCCTATAAATACACCCCTCACCACACCCACAATTCAGTTTAACGAATAGCCAAGAAGTGGGGTGATAAAAAAGTGCGAAAGCATATAAAATAAGGAATTGGAATAATTGTGCTTTATACAAAAAAATCATAACCACCACAAAAAGGGTGGGCCTCATGGACTCTTGCTAATATGAAAGAAATGAATTTATCAGGTAAGTTCTTACATAAATTATGTTTTCTTTCATGTAATTAGCAAGAGTCCATGAGCTAGTGACGTATGGGATAATGATTACCCAAGATGTGGATCTTTCCACACAAGAGTCACTAGAGAGGGAGGGATAAAATAAAGACAGCCAATTCCTGCTGAAAATAATCCACACCCAAAATAAAGTTTAATAAAAAAACATAAGCAGAAGATTCAGACTGAAACCGCTGCCTGAAGTACTTTTCTACCAAAAATTGCTTCAGAAGAAGAAAATACATCAAAAAGGTAGAATTGAAAAAGTATGCAAAGAGGACCAAGTTGCTGCTTTGCAAATCTGATCAACCGAAGCTTCATTCCTAAACGCCCAGGAAGTAGAAACTGACCTGGTAGAATGAGCTGTAATCCTCTGAGGCGGAGTTTTACCCGACTCAACATAGGCAAGATGAATTAAAGATTTCAACCAAGATGCCAAAGAAATGGCAGAAGCTTTCTGGCCTTTTCTAGAACCGGAAAAGATAACAAATTGACTAGAAGTCTTTCGGAAAGACTTAGTAGCTTCAACATAATATTTCAAAGCTCTAACAACACGCAAAGAATGCAATGCTTTCTCCTTAGAATTCTTAAGATTAGGACATAATGAAGGAACCACAATTTCTCTACTAATGTTGTTGGAAATCACAACTTTAGGTAAAAATTCAAAAGAAGTTCGCAACACCGCCTTATCCTGATGAAAAATCAGAAAAGGAGACTCACAAGAAAGAGCAGATAATTCAGAAACTCTTCTGGCAGAAGAGATGGCTAAAAGGAACAAAACTTCCCAAGAAAGTAATTTAATGACCAATGAATGCATAGGTTCAAAGGGAGGAGCTTGAAGAGCTCCCAGAACCAAAATCAAACTCCAAGGAGGAGAAATTGACTTAATGACAGGTTTTATACGAACCAAAGCTTGTACAAAACAATGAATATCAGGAAGATTAGCAATCTTTCTGTGAAAAAGAACAGAAAGAGCAGAGATTTGTCCTTTCAAGGAACTTGCAGACAAACCCTTATCTAAACCATCCTGAAGAAACTGAAAAAAATTCTCGGCATTCTAAAAGAATGCCAAGAAAAATGATGAGAAAGACACCAAAAAATATAAGTCTTCCAGACTCTATAATATATCTCTCTAGATACAGATTTACGAGCCTGTAACATAGTATTAATCACAGAGTCAGAGAAATCTCTTTGACCAAGAATCAAGCATTCAATCTCCATACCTATAAATTTAAGGATTTCAGATCCTGATGGAAAAAAGGACCTTGCGACAGAAAATCTGGTCTAACGGAAGAGTCCATGGTTGGCAAGAGGCCATCCGGACAAGATCCGCATACCAAACCTGTGAGGCCATGCCGGAGCTACCAGCAGAACAAACGAGCATTCCTTCAGTATCTTGGAGATTACTCTTGGAAGAAGAACTAGAGGCAGAAAGATATAGGCAGGATGATACTTCCAAGGAAGTGAAAATGCATCCACTGCCTCCGCCTGAGGATCCCGGGATCTGGACAGATATCTGGGAAGTTTCTTGTTTAGATGAGACGCCATCAGATCTATTTCTGGAAGTTCCCACATTTGAACAATCTGAAGAAATACCTCTGGGTGAAGAGACCATTCGCCCGGATGGAACATTTGGCGGCTGAGATAATCCGCTTCCCAATTGTCTACACCTGGGATATAAACCGCAGAGATTAGACAGGAGCTGGATTCCGCCCAAACCAAAAAAATTCGAGATACTTCTTTCATAGCCAGAGGACTGTGAGTCCCTCCTTGATGATTGATGTATGCCACAGTTGTGACATTGTCTGTCTGAAAACAAATGAACGATTCTCTCTACAGAAGAGGCCAAAACTGAAGAGCTCTGAAAATTGCACGGAGTTCCAAAATATTGATCGGTAATCTCACCTCCTGAGATTCCCAAACTCCTTGTGCCGTCAGAGATCCCCACACAGCTCCCCAACCTGTGAGACTTGTATCTGTTGAAATTACAGTCCAGGTCGGAAGCACAAAAAGAAGCCCCCTAAATTAAACGATGGTGATCTGTCCACCACGTTAGAGAGTGTCGAACAATCGGTTTTTAAAGATATAAATTGAGATATCTTTGTGTAATCCTTGCACCATTGATTCAGCATACAGAGCTGAAGAGGTCGCATGTGAAAACGAGCAAAGGGGATCGCGTCCGATGCAGCAGTCATAAGACCTAGAATTTCCATGCATAAGGTTACCGAAGGGAATGATTGTGACTGAAGGTTTCGACAAGCTGAAATCAATTTTAGACGTCTTTTGTCTGTTAAAGACAGAGTCATGGACACTGAATCTATCTGGAAACCCAGAAAGGTTACCCTTGACTGAGGAATCAATGAACTTTTTGGTAAATTGATCCTCCAACCATGATCTTGAAGAAACAACACAAATCGATTCGCATGAGATTCTTCGAATGAGAAGACTGAGCAAATACCAAGATAATCGTCCAAATAAGGAAATACCAAAACCCCGTTCTCTGAATACAGAAAGAAGGGCACCGAGAATCTTTGAAAAAAATTCTTGGAACTGAGGCTAGGCCAAACGGTAGAGCCACAAAACTGGTAATGCTTGTCTAAAAAGAGAATCTCAGACACTAAAAATGATCTGGATGAATCGGAATATGCAGATACACATCCTGTAAATCTATTGTAGACATATAATGCCCTTACTAAACAAAAGGCAGAATAGTCCTACAGTAACCATCTTGAATGTTGGTATCCTTACATAACGATTCAATATTGATAGATCCGGAACTGGTCTGAAGGAATTGACCTTCTTTGGTACAATGAAGAGATAAAATAAAACCCTAGTCCCTGTTCCAGAACTGGAACTGGCATAATTACTCCAGCCAACTCTAGATCTGAAACACATTTCAGAAATGCTGAGCCTTGCTGTGTTAACTGGGACACGGGAAAGAAAAAAAATCTCTTAGCAGGAGGCCTTAACTTGAAGCCAATTCTGTACCTTTCTGAAACAATGTTCTGAAACCAGAGATTGAGAACGGAATTGACCCAAATTCCTTTGAAGAAAACGTAATCTGCCCCATACCAGCTGAACTGGAAAAAAGGGCCGCACCTTCATGGGTACTTAGGAGCTGACTATAGGTTTCTATAAGGCTTGGATATATTCCAAACTGGAAAAAGTTTCCAAACTGATACCGCTCCTGAGGATGAAGGATCAGGCTTTTGTTCCTTATTATGAAAAAAATAACGAAAAAATGATTATTACCCTGGACAGAAAGGGAAAACAAAGTTGACTTAGAAGACATATCAGCATTCCAAGTTTAATCCATAAAGCTTTTCTAGCTAAAATAGCTAGAGACATATACCTGACATCAACACTAATGATATCAAAAGATGGTATCACCAATAAACTTATTAGCATGTTATAGAATAATAATAATGCTATAAAATTATGATCTGTTACTTGTTGTGCTAAAACTTCTAACCAAAAAGTTGAAGCTGCAGCAACATCCGGTAAAAATATAGCAGGTCTAAGAAGATTACCTGAACATAAGTAAACTTTTCTTAGAAAGGATTCAATTTTCTTATCTAAAGAATCCTTAAATTTAGTACTATCTGCCGTAGAAATAGTAGTACATTTTAGCAGGAATAGAGACAGCCCCAAACCTTAGGGATTTTGTCCCAAAAAACTCTAATCTGTCAGATGGCACAGGATATAATTGCTTAAACGTTTAGAAGGAGTAAAAGAATTACCCAAATTATTCCATTCCCTGGAAATTACTTCAGAAAAAACATCAGGGAGATTAAACACTTCTGGAATAACTACAGGAGATTTAAAAACCCTATTTAAACGTTTGGATTCAGTATCAAGAGGACCAGAATCCTCTATATCTAAAGCAATTAATACTTCTTTAAAATAAAGAACGAATAAATTCCATCTTGAACAAATACAAAGATTTATCAGCATCAACCTCTGAGACAGAAACCTCTGAACCAGAAGAACCATTATCAGTATCAGAATGATGATGTTCATTTAAAAATTCATCTGAAAAAAAGAGAAGTTTTAAAGGACTTTTATGTAAACTAGAAGGAGAAATAACAGACATAGCCTTCTAAATGGATTTAAAAAAAAATAAAATAAAATCTCTTATGTTTATCAGGAACACTCTGAAATTTAGATGTTGACGGAACAGCAACAGGTAATATAACAGTACTAAAGGAAATTTTATCTGCACTAATAAGTTTGTCATGACATGCAATACAAACAACAGCTGGAGAAACAGATACCAAAAATTTATAGCAGATACACTTAGCTTGGTAGCTCCAGCCCCGGCAGTGATTTTCCTAAAGTATCTTCTGACTCAGTTGCAACGTGGAACATCTTGCAATATGTAATAGAAAAAACAACATATAAAGCAAAATTGAACAAAATCCTTAAATGACAGTTTCAGGAATGGGAAAAAAATGCCAGTGAACAAGCTTCTAGCAACCAGAAGCAATAAATAATGAGACTTAAATAATGTGGAGACAAAAGCGACGCCCATATTTTTTTAGCGGCAAACAAGACGCCCACATTATTTGGCGCCTAAATGCTTTTGGCGCAAAAAATGACGCCACATCCGGAACGCCGACATTTTTGGCGCAAAATAACGTCAAAAAAATGACGCAACTTCCGGCGACACGTATGACGCCGGAAACGGAAAAGAATTTTTGCGCCAAAAAAATCCGCGCCAAGAATGACGCAATAAAATGAAGCATTTTCAGCCCCCGCGAGCCTAACAGCCCACAGGGAAAAAAGAGTCAAATTTTTGAAAGGTAAGAAAAAATGATTAATTCAAATGCATTATCCCAAATATGAAACTGATTGTCTGAAAAATAAGGAAAGTTGAACATTCTGAGTCAAGGCAAATAAATGTTTGAATACATATATTTAGAACTTTATAAACAAAGTGCCCAACCATAGCTTAGAGTGTCACAGAAAATAAGATTTACTTACCCCAGGACACTCATCTACATGTTTGTAGAAAGCCAAACCAGTACTGAAACGAGAATCAGCAGAGGTAATGGTATATATAAGAGTATATCGTCGATCTGAAAAGGGAGGTAAGAGATGAATCTCTACGACCGATAACAGAGAACCTATGAAATAGACCCCGTAGAAGGAGATCACTGCATTCAAATAGGCAATACTCTCCTCACATCCCTCTGACATTCACTGCACGCTGAGAGGAAAACCGGGCTCCAACTTGCTGCGGAGCGCATATCAACGTAGAATCTAGCACAAACTTACTTCACCACCTCCATCGGAGGCAAAGTTTGTAAAACTGAATTGTGGGTGTGGTGAGGGGTGTATTTATAGGCATTTTAAGGTTTGGGAAACTTTGCCCCTCCTGGTAGGAATGTATATCCCATACGTCACTAGCTCATGGACTCTTGCTAATTACATGAAAGAAACATAATTTATGTAAGAACTTACCTGATAAATTAATTTCTTTCATATTGGCAAGAGTCCATGAGATAGTGACGTATGGGATATACATTCCTACCAGGAGGGGCAAAGTTTCCCAAACCTCAAAATGCCTATAAATACACCCCTCACCACACCCACAATTCAGTTTAACGAATAGCCAAGAAGTGGGGTGATAAGAATGGAGCGAAAGCATCAACAAGGAATTGGAATAATTGTGCTTTATACAAAAAAATCATAACCACCACAAAAAAGGGGTGGGTCTCAAGGACTCTTGCCAATATGAAAGAAATTAATTTATCAGGTAAGTTCTTACATAAATTACGTTTTCTTTCATGTAATTGGCAAGAGTCCATGAGCTAGTGACGTATGGGATAGCAAATACCCAAGATGTGGAACTCCACGCAAGAGTCACTAGAGAGGGAGGGATAAAATAAAGACAGCCAATTCCACTGAAAAAACAATCCACAACCCAAATCAAAAGTTTTAATCTTTATAATGAAAAAAAAATGAAATTATAAGCAGAAGAATCGGACTGAAACAGCTGCCTGAAGTACTTTTCTACCAAAAACTGCTTCTGAAGAAAAAAACCCCCATCAAAATGGTAGAATTTAGTAAAAGTATGCAAAGAAGACCAAGTTGCAGCTTTGCAAATCTGATCAACAGAAGCTTCATTCTTAAAAGCCCAGGAAATAGAAACTGACCTAGTAGAATGAGCCGTAATCCTTTGAGGCGGGGATTTACCCAACTCCACATAAGCATGATGAATCAAAAGCTTTAACCAAGACACCAAAGAAATGTCAGAAGCCTTCTGACCTTTCCTAAAACCAGAAAAGATAACAAATAGACTAGAAGTCTTACTGAAATCTTAGTAGCTTCAACATAATATTTCAAAACTCTGACCACATCCAAAGAATGTAAGGATATTTCCAAAGAATTCTTAGGATTTAGGACACAAGGAAGGAACAATAATTCCTCTATTAATGTTGTTAGAATTCACAACTTGAGGTAAAAATTTAAATAAAGACAGCAAAAACCGCCTTATCCTGATGAAAAATCAGAAAAGGAGACTCACAAGAAAGAGCAGATAATTCAAAAACTCGTCTAGCAGAAGAGATGGCCAAAAGGAACAATACTTTCCATGAAAGTAATTTAATGTCCAAAGAATGCATATGCTCAAACGGAAGAGCCTGTTAAGTCCTCAGAACCAAATTAAGACTCCAAGGAGGAGAAATTGGATTAATGACAGGCTTGATACGAACCAAAGCCTGAACAAAACAATGAATATCAGAAAGATTAGCAATTGTTTCTGTGAAACAGCACAGAAAGAGCAGAGATTTGTCCTTTAAGGAACTTGCAGACAAAACCTTATGAAGAAACTATAAAATCCTAGGAATTCTAAAAGAATGTCAAGAGAATTATGAGAAGAGCATCATAAGATGTAAGTCTTCCAAACTCGATAATAAATCTTTCTAGACACAGATTTACGAACCTGCAACATAGTATTAATCACTGAGTCAGAGAAACCTCTATGACTAAGCGTTTTAATTTCCATACCATCAAATTTAATAATTTGATTTCCTGACGGAAAAAAACAAATCTTAAGGTCTGGCCTAAATGGAAGTGACCAAGGTTGGCAACTGGACATCCGAACAAGAACCATATACCAAAACCTGAGCGGCCATGCTGGAGCCACCAGCAGCACAAACGATTGCTCCATGATGATTTTGAAAAATCACTCTTAAAAAGAAGAACCAGAAGGAGCAAAAATATAGGCAGATTGATAGCTCCAAGGAAGTGTCAATGCATACACTGCTTCCACCTGAGGATCCCCGGACCTGAATAGGTACCTGGGAAGTTTTCTTGTTTAGATGAGATGCCATCAGAACTAATACTGGAAACCCTCACATCTGAACAATTTGAAAAAACACATCTGGGTAAAGAGACCATTCTCCCGGATGTAAAGCTTGATTGACAGAGATAATCCGCTTCCCAATTGTCTAAACCTGGGATATGGACCGCAGAAATTAGACAGGAGCTGGATTTAGCCCAAGCAAGTATCCGAGATACTTCTTTCACAGCCTAAGGACTGAGAGTCCCACCCTGATGATTGACATACGCCACAGTTGTGACATTGTCTGTCTGAAAAACAATAAACGTCTCTCTCTTCAAAAAGAAGCCAAAACTGACGAACTCTGAGAATGCACGGAGTTCCAAAATATTGAATGGTAATCTCGCCTCCTGAGATTTCTAAACCCCTTGTGCTGACAGAGATCCCCAGACAGCCTCCCAACCTCGCATCTGTAGTGATCAAGGTCCAGGTTGGATGAATCGAAGAGACCCGTAGAACTATATGATAGTGATCTAACCACCAAGTCAAAGATAGTTGAACATTGGAATTCAAAGATAATAAAAATGATATCCTAGAATCCCTGCACCATTAATTCAGCATAAAACACTGGAAAGGTTTCATATGAAAATGAGCAAAGGGAATAGAATCCAATGCTGCAGCCATGAGACCTAAAACTTCCATGCATATAGCTACTGAAGGAAATAATAGAGACTGAAGGTTCCGACAAACTGAACCCAATATAATTGTCTCCTGTCTGTTACAGATAAAGACATTGACACAATCTATCTGGAAACCTAAAAAAGGTGACCCTTGCCTGAGCAACCAAGGATCTTTTGATAAAAAGATCCTCCAACCATGTCTTAGAAGAAACAACAAAAGTTGAATCGTATGAGATTCTGGAGAACGAAAAGACTGAGCCAGTACCACGAGATCGTCCAAATAAGGAAACACTGAGAACCTTGAAAAGATTCTCAGAGCTGTCGCTAGACCAGAAGGAAAAGCAACAAATTGGTAATGCTTGTCAAAAAAAGAGAATCTCAGAAAATGAAAATAATCTGAATGAAAACAGAAGAAGAAGATATGCATCTATTGTATCTATTGTAAACAAATAATGCCCTTACTGACCAAAAAGGCAGAATAGACCATATAAACACCATTCTGAAAGAAGGAACTCTTATAAGACAAATCAAAAAGATTTTCTATCTTTGCGACAATTAATAGTTTTGAACAAAACCCCAAACCCTGTTCCTGAAATGGAACTGGTATGAATACCCCAGATAACTCCAGGTCTGAGCAGCGCCTTGAGACCCCAATGGGTAACCAGCCGTGCCTCACAAGTACCTAACACATACAGGTCTGAAACATACTTCAGAAAAGTGTGAGCCTTTACTGGAATAGCTGGAATATGCTAGAGAGAAAAAATCTTCTCACAGGCGGTTTTACTCTGAATCCTATTCAGTACCCCAATCTAAGAAGTTTGGACCGAATTGAACCAAACAAATTTAAAAAAGTCTTAACCTGCCCCTTACCAGCTAAGCTGGAATAAAAAACCGCACCTACATGCAAATTTGGGGGGCTGACTTTGATCTTTTAAATAGCTTAAATTCATTGCATGTTAAAGAAAGCTTCCAAATATAAACATGTTACTTGGGGAAGAATTAGGATTCCGTTCCTTATTAAGAACAAACTAATATAAGCTTAAGATTTACTCTTAGAACTCAATCTTGAAGCAACAAAAAACTCCCTTCCCCAGAGTAACAGTTTGAAAAAATTGTGAACCAAATAATTGATTACCTTGGAAAAAAAGAAATATGGATTTTAGAAATCAAATTAGCATTCCAAGATTAAGTCATAAAGTTCTTCTAGCTAAAAATAGCTAAAGACATAGATTTAACCTCAATTGTGAAAATATCAAAAAAATGACGACACAAATGAAATTATTAGCATGTTGATCAACTTAACAATGCTAAAACAAATCATAATCCGATACTTGATGCACTAAGTATCCAACCAGAAAGTTGAAGCATTTGCAACATCAGCCAAATAAATTGCAGGCCTAAGAAAAGGACCTGAAATAAAATATTTTTGCTTAAATAAGATACAAGTTTCCCATCTGAAGGAAAAAAATAAATACTATTTTCTATAGGAATAGTAGTATATTTAGCAAGAGTAGAAATAGCCCCATTAACTTTGGGGATCTTTCCTCAAAACTTTTAAACTAACTGCCGGCAAAGGATACAATTTAAAAAACTTAAAGAAGGAATAAAAGAAGTCCCAGGCCTATTCCATTCCCTAGTATCATGAACTGGGAAAAAAAAAACTCTGAAGAAACCACAGGAGGTTAATGAGCAGAATTTATATGTTAGCTAGTCTTAAATCAAAAGAACTAGACTCCTCAATATCCAATATAATCAACATCTTTTTAACAGCGTATGTACTCTATTTAAAAATAAAAAAGTAGATTTGTTAGTGTCAAATATCTGATGAAGTATATTCTAAACGAGAAAAAACATCATCAGAGAAGGATAATTAAGTATGTTGTCGGTCATTTGAAAATTCATGAAGTAAATGAGAAGTTTAAAAAAAAACTATAAATTTTATTAGAAGACGGGATGTCAGACAAAGCCTTTAGGATAGAATCAGAAAAACATTCTCATAGATTCCTAGGTATATCTATACATTAGATGTAAAAAGAATAGCAATGGATAATGCATAAATACTAATGGACTCTGCATGTAAAAGTTTATCATGATAACTTATTACAAACCATAGCTAAAGATAAAATTCATAACATTAAAATAAATGAACTTAGCTTTGGTAGGACTGATATCAGTCATCAGGAATCCAACAGTATTTTCTGATACAGGAACAGTTTTGGAACATCTTGGAATATGTAATAGAAAAACAACATATAAAGCAAAATTATAAAATTCCTTAAATGACAGTTTCAGGAATGGGAAAAAATGCAAACAGAACAAGCCTCTAGAAACCAGAAGAAACTAAAAAGTGAGACTAATGTAAAAAAACTTACGCCAAGTATGACACCCACATATTTGTTGGCGCCAAAAACGTCTGTAACAAACACGAGAGTAAAAAATGACGCAACTACGTGAAAACTTCCAGCGTCAACTACGACGCTGGAAATGACGTCATTGACGTCAGACAAACGTCAATCTCGCGCCAAAAAAGTCTTGCGCAAAAAATGACGCAATAAATTCTAGAATTTTTTGCACCCACGAGCCTAACAGCCTGCAGTTTAAAGGAAAAAAGTCAATTGAAAATTTTAGGTAAGAAAAATATTTCATTCATATGCATTTTACCAAAAAATGAAACTGACAGTCTGAAAGAAGGAAAATAAACTGATTGACCTGAATCATGGCAAATATAAGTATAAAACATATATTTAGAACTTTACATATAAAGTGCCAAACCATAGTTGAGAGTGTCATAAATAAAATAAGACTTACTTACCCAAAGACACTCATCTACATAAAGTAGATAGCCAAACCAGTACTGAAACAAGAATCAGTAGAGGTAATGGTATATAAGAGTATATCGTCAATCTGAAAAGGGAGGTAGGAGAAAAAATCTCTACGACCGATAACAGAGAACCTATGAAATAGATCCCCTAGAGGAAGACCATGGTATTCAAATAGGCAATACTCTCTTCACATCCCTCTGACATTCACTGCACTCTGAGAGGAAAACCGGGCTTCAGCCTGCTGCGAAGCGCATATCAACGTAGAAATCTAGCACAAACTTACTTTACCACCTCCATGGGAGGCAAAGTTTGTAAAACTGAATTGTGGGTGTAGTGAGGGGTGTATTTATAGGCATTTTGAGGTTTGGGAAACTTTGCCCCTCCTGGTAGGAATGTATATCCCATACGTCACTAGCTCATGGACTCTTGCCAATTACATGAAAGAAAGTGAACAATTTGTTTTATTTGATCGCATTTGGCGGTGAAATAGTGGCATGAAATATACCCAAATGGTCCTAAATCAATACTTTGGGTTGTCTACTAAAAAACATAATTTATGTAAGAACTTACCTGATAAATTAATTTCTTTCATATTAGCAAGAGTACATGAGCTAGTGACGTATGGGATATACATTCCTACCAGGAGGGGCAAAGTTTCCCAAACCTCAAAATGCCTATAAATACACCCGTCACCACACCCACAATTCAGTTTAACGAATAGCCAAGAATGGAGTGATAAGAAAGGAGCGAAAGCATCAAAATAAGGAATTGGAATAATTGTGCTTTATACAAAAAAATCATAACCACCACAAAAAAGGGTGGGCCTCATGGACTCTTGCTAATATGAAAGAAATGAATTTATCAGGTAAGTTCTTACATAAATTATGTTTTCTTTCATGTAATTAGCAAGAGTCCATGAGCTAGTGACGTATGGGATAATAAATACCCAAGATGTGGAACTTCCACGCAAGAGTCACTAGAGAGGGAGGGATAAAATAAAGACAGCCAATTCCGCTGAAAAATAATCCACAACCCAAAACAAAAGTTTTAATCTTTAATAATGAAAAAAACAGCTGCCTGAAGTACTTTTCTACCAAAAACTGCTTCAGAAGAAGAGAAAACATTAAAATGGTAGAATTTAGTAAAAGTATGCAAAAAGTTGCTGCTTTGCAAATCTGATCAACAGAAGCTTCATTCCTAAAACCCCAGGAAGTAGAAACTGACCTAGTAGAATGAGCCGTAATCCTTTGAGGCGGAGATTTACCCGACTCTACATAAGCATGATGAATCAAAGACTTTAACCAAGATGCCAAAGAAATAGCGGAGGCCTTCTGACCTTTCCTGGCACCAGAAAAGATAACAAATAGACTAGAGGTTTTTCTAAAATCCTTAGTAGCTTCAACATAATATTTTAAAGCTCTTACTACATCCAAAGAATGTAAAGATCTCTCCAGAGAAATCTTAGGATTAGGACACAATGAAGAAACAACAATTTCTCTACTAATGTTGTTAGAATTCACAACCTTAGGTAAAAATTTAAATGAAGTCCGCATCACCGCCTTATCCTGATGAAAAATCAGAAAAGGAGATTCACAAGAAAGAGTAGATAACTCAGAAACTCTTCTAGCAGAAGAGATGGCCAAAAGGAACAGAACTTTCCAGGAAAGTAATTTAATATCCAGAGAATGCATAGGTTCAAACGGAGGAGCTTGTAAAGCCCTCAGAACCAAATTAAGACTCCAAGGAGGAGAGATTGACTTAATGACAGGTGTGATACGAACCAAAGCCTGTACAAAACAATGAATATCAGGAAGATTAGCAATCTTTCTGTGAAAAAGAACAGAAAGAGCAGAGATTTGTCCTTTCAAGGAACTTGCAGACAAACCTTTATCCAAACCATCCTGAAGAAACTGTAAAATTCTAGGAATTCTAAAAGAATGCCAGGAGAATTTATGAGAAGAACACCAAGAAATGTAAGTCTTCCAGACTCGAAAATAAATCTTCCTAGACACAGATTTACGAGCCCGTAACATAGTATTAATTACTGAGTCAGAGAAACCTCTATGACTAAGAACCAAGTGTTCAATTTCCATACCTTCAAATTTAATGATTTGAGATCCTGATGGAAAAAAGGGCCTTGAGATAGAAGGTCTGGTCTTAACGGAAGAGTCCAAGGTTGGCAACTGGCCATCCGAATAAGATCCTCATACCAAAACCTGTGAGGCCATGCTGGAGCCACCAGCAGTACAAACGAACGTTCCATTAGAATTTTGGAAATCACTTTTGGAAGAACTAGAGGCGGAAAGATATAGGCAGGATGATAATTCCAAGGAAGCGACAAAGCGTCCACTGCCTCCGCCTGAGGATTCCTGGATCTGGACAGATACCTGGGAAGTTTCTTGTTTAGATGAGAGGCCATCAGATCTATTTCTGGAAGTCCCCAGATTTGAACAATCTGAAGAAATACCTCTGGGTGAAGAGACCATTCGCCCGGATGTAACGTCTGGCAACTGAGATAATCCGCTTCCCAATTGTCTACACCTGGGATGTGAACCGCAGAGATTAGACAGGAGCTGGATTCTGCCCATACAAGTATCCGAGATACTTCTTTCATAGCCTGAGAACTGTGAGTCCCACCTTGATAATTGACATATGCCACGGTTGTGACATTGTCCGTCTGAAAACAAATAAACGATTCTCTCTTCAGAAGAGGCCAGAACTGAAGAGCTCTGAAAATCGCACGGAGTTCCAAAATGTTGATTGGTAATCTCGCCTCCTGAGATTCCCAAACCCCCTGCGCTGTCAGAGATCCCCATATAGCTCCCGAACCTGACAGACTCGCATCTGTTGAGATCACAGTCCAGGTTGGACGAACAAAAGAAGCCCCTTGGACTAAACGATGGTGATCTATCCACCACGTCAGAGAGTGTCGTACATTGGGATTTAAGGATATTAATTGTGATATCTTTGTATAATCCCTGCACCACTGGTTCAGCATACAAAGCTGAAGAGGTCGCATGTGAAAACGAGCAAAGGGGATCGCGTCCGATGCAGCAGTCATGAGACCTAGAATTTCCATGCACAAAGCTACCGAAGGGAATGATTGAGACTGAACGTTTCGACAGGCTGAAACCAATTTCAGACGTCTCTTTTCTGTTAGAGACAAGGTCATGGACACTGAATCTATTTGAAAACCCAAAAAGGTTACCTTTGTCTGAGGAATCAACAAACTCTTTGGTAAATTGATCCTACAACCATGTCTTTGAAGAAACGACACAAGTTGATTTGTATGAGATTCTGCAGAATGTGAAGACTGAGCAAGTACCAAGATATCGTCCAAATAAGGAAATACCGCAATACCCTGTTTTCTGATTACAGAGAGAAGGGCACCGAGAACCTTTGAAAAGATCCTTGGAGCTGTTACTAGGCCAAACGGAAGGGCCACAAACTGGTAATGCTTGTCTAGAAAAGAGAATCTCAGAAACTGATAGTGATCTGGATGAATTGGAATATGAAGATATGCATCCTGTAAATCTATTGTGGACATATAATGCCCTTGCTGAACAAAAGGCAGAATAGTCCTTATAGTTACCATTTTGAATGTTGGTATCCTTACATAACGATTCAATATTTTTAGATCCAGAACTGGTCTGAAGGAATTCTCCTTCTTTGGTACAATTTATAGATTTGAGTAAAACCCCAGACCCCATTCCAGAACTGGAACTGGTACAATTACCCCAGCCAACTCTAGATCTGAAACACATTTCAGAAACGCCTGAGCCTTCACTGGGTTTATTGGAATGCGAGAGAGAAAAAATCTTCTCGCAGGCGGCCTTACCTTGAAACCTATTCTGTACCCTTGTGAAACAATGTTCTGAATCCAAAGACTGTGAATCGAATTGATCCAAATATCTTTGAAAAATCGTAACCTGCCCCCTACCAGCTGTGCTGGAATGAGGGCCGCACCTTCATGTGGACTTGGGAGCTGGTTTTGACTTTCTAAAAGGCTTGGATTTATTCCAGACTGGAGAAGGTTTCCAAACGGAAACCGTTCCTTTAGGGGAAGGGTCAGGCTTCTGTTCCTTATTCTGACGAAAGGAACGAAAACGATTAGCAGCCCTGTATTTACCTTTAGATTTTTTGTCCTGAGGCAAAAAAGATCCTTTCCCCCCAGTAACAGTTGAAATAATAGAATCCAACTGAGAACCAAATAATTTATTACCTTGGAAAGAAAGAGAAAGCAAGTCATATCTGCATTCCAAGTTTTAAGCCATAAAGCTCTTCTAGCTCTTCTAGCTAAAGACATATACCTGACATCAATTCTAATGATATCAAAGATGGCATCACAAATAAAGTTATTAGCATGCTGAAGAAGTTTAACAATGCTATGAGTATTATGGTCTGACACATTTTGTGCTAACTCCTCCAACCAGAAAGTGGAAGCAGCAGCAACATCAGCCAAAGAAATAGCAGGTCTAAGAAGATTACCTGAACATAAATAAGCTCTCCTTATAAAGGATTCAAGCTTCCTATCTAAAGGATCCTTAATCCTATCCGCCGTAGGAATAGTAGTACGTTTAGCAAGAGTAGAGATAGCCCCATCAACTTTAGGGATTTTGTCCCAAAATTGTAATCTATCAGATGGCACAGGGTACAATTTCTTAAGTAAATGAGTAAATGAAGTACCCAGATTATTCCATTCCCTAGAAATTACTTCAGAAATAGCATCAGGGACAGGAAAAACTTCTGGAATAACTATATGAGGTTTGAAAACCGAATTTAAATGCTTAGTAGATTTAGTATCAAGAGGACTAGACTCCTCCATATCTAATGCGATTAACACTTCTTTAAGTAAAGAACGAATAAATTCCATTTTAAATAAATATGAAGATTTATCAGTATCAATATCTGAGACAGAATCTTCTGAACCAGATAAATCCTCATCAGAAACAGACAAGTCAGAATGGTCACTTAAAAATTCATCTGAAATATGAGAAGTTTTAAAAGACCTTTTACTTTTCCTCGAAGGAGGAATAACAGACAGAGCCTTCCTAATAGATTTAGAAACAAATTCTTTTACATTAACAGGACCATCCTGAGCATTAGCTGTTGAGGGAACAACAACAGGTAATGGATTATTACTAATGGAAATACTATCTGCATTAGCAAGTTTATCATGACATTCATCACAAACTAAAGCCGGAGGAACAGTTACCACAAGTTTACAACAAATGCACTTAACTTTGGTAGAACCAGCATCAGGCAGCGTCTTTCCAGAAGTAGATTCTGATCCAGGGTCAAGTTGAGACATCTTGCAATATGTAATAGAAAAAACAACATATAAAGCAAAATTATCAAATTCCTTAAATGACAGTTTCAGGAATGGGAAAAAATGCCAATGAACAAGCCTCTAGCAACCAGAAGCAATGAAAAATGAGACTGAAATAATGTGGAAATAATGTGGAAAAAAAGGTGGAGACAAGAATGACGCCCAAATTTTTTGGCGCCAAAAAAGATGCCCACATTATTATCTAGCACAAACTTACTTCACCACCTCCACGGGAGGCAAAGTTTGTAAAACTGAATTGTGGGTGTGGTGAGGGGTGTATTTATAGGCATTTTGAGGTTTGGGAAACTTTGCCCCTCCTGGTAGGAATGTATATCCCCATACGTCACTAGCTCATGGACTCTTGCTAATTACATGAAATATATATATATATATATATATATATATATATATATATATATATATATATATATATATATATATATATATATATATACACACACACATGTCAAGGGATATTCAGGGATTCCTGACAAGATATCAGTGTTACAATGTAACTCACTAATTTTGAAAAAAAAAAGTGGTTTGGAAATAGCAAAGAACATGTAAACATTGGGTATTTCTAAACTCAGAACAAAATGTAGAAACTATTTAGCATGGGTGTTTTTTGGTGGTTGTAAATGTGCAACAGATTTTGGGGGTCAAAGTTAGAAAAAGTGTGTTTTTTCCATTTTTTCATCATATTTTATAAAACATTTTATGGTAAATTATAAAGATATGATGAAAATATTGGTATCTCAAGTGAAACACGACCACGTCAGGGGACTTTCGTTTATTTTAACCTGCTCTTTACTGGTCAAATTATAGAATATTTATCACATTCAACTTTATATTATAACTTTAACTGCTGCATTCCTGGCGCAAAGCCAGAGAAGCAGTCAGAATTTGTAGGGTATACTGTTCAGGCAATTTAGTAATTATTGACCAATATATCTTCTAGCGTAATATCTTCTGATTTTAACTTACTTATTTAGCATTTATAGGGCTTAACATTTATTATAAACTGTTAGAATATTAATTGGGGTAATTTATTAGAGTGAGATGTACAAACCTGCACGATAATATTCACCCTGATTTTATTTTTTAAATAGTACTATCTGCAACAGTTGTAGCCCTTTAAACCAAGCTTGTAAGTTCACTGTAACAATTGGTAAATGATACAATATAATACGCTAGATATTTGAACTCATGTAAAAGAGCATATAGTCACAGTTAACCCAAATCAGCAACTAATAAACGAGTGAAAAAGCAGCGTTAAGGCTCTTTTTTACTACTGCTGGTATTACGAGTCTTGCAGGTTTAGGGGCACTGCACACTTTTTTGGCCGTAACGCAACGTAATTACCGCAGCTTTCAAAAAGTCATTTTTCATAGCGTCGGTATTATGAGTCAGCCTGGGAGGCCAAAAAGTGAGCGGTACACCCTATACCGCCAAGATCTATACCGTAAACTGAAAATCAGTAGTTATGAGTTTTGCGCTACAAAGCTGTAACATAAAACTCATAACTAAAGTGCTAAAAAGTACACTAACACCCATAAACTACCTATTAACCCCTAAACTGAGGCCCTCCCGCATTGCAAATACTAAAATAAAATTATTAACCCCTAATCTGCCACTCCACACATCGCCGCCACGATAATAACATAATTTATGCTTACCTGATAAATTTATTTCTCTTGTGATGTATCGAGTCCACGGATTCATCCATACTTGTGGGATATTCTCCTTCCTTACAGGAAGTGGCAAATAGAGCACCCACAGCAGAGCTGTCTATATACCTCCTCCCTTAGCTCCACCCCCCAGTCATTCGACCGAAGGCTAGGAAGAAAAAGGAGAAACTATAGGGTGCAGTGGTGACTGAAGTTCTTTAAATAAAAATATACTACCTGTCTTAAATAAACAGGGCGGGCCCTGGACTCAATACATCACAAGAGAAATAAATTTATCAGGAAAGCATAAATTATGTTTTCTCTTGTAATATGTATCGAGTCCACGGATTCATCCATACTTGTGGGATACCAATACCAAAGCTTCAGGACACGGATGAAGGGAGGAACAAGACAGGTACCTTAAACGGAAGGCACCACTGCTTGTAGAACCTTTCTCCCAAAAATAGCCTCTGAAGAAGCAAAAGTATTGAATTTATAAAATTTGGAAAAAGTATGAAGCGAAGACCAAGTCGCCGCATTACAAATCTGTTCAACAGAAGCCTCATTTTTAAAAGCCCATGTGGAAGCCACTGCTCTAGTAGAATGAGCAGTAATTCTTTCAGGAGGCTGCTGGCCAGCAGTCTCATAAGCCAAACGGATGATGCTTTTCAGCCAAAAAGAAAGAGAAGTAGCCGTAGCCTTTTGACCTCTCCGCTTACCAGAATAAACAACAAACAATGAAGATGTTTCACGGAAATCTTTAGTTGTTTGTAAGTAAAACTTTAAAGCATGAACCACATCAAGATTGTGCAACAGACGTTCCTTCTTTGATGAAGGATTAGGACACAGTGAAGGAAGAACAATTTCCTGATTGATATTCCTATTAGAAACAACCTTAGGAAGGAATCCAGGTTTGGTACGCAAAACCACCTTATCTGCATGGAAAACAAGGTAAGGCGAGTCACACTGTAAAGCAGATAACTCAGAAACTCATTGAGCCGAAGAGATAGCTACTAAAAACAAAACTTTCCAAGATAGAAGCTTAATATCTATGGAATGCATAGGTTCAAACGGAACCCCTTGAAGAACTTTAAGAACTAAGTTTAGGCTCCATGGCGGAGTAACGGGTTTAAATACAGGCTTGATCCTGACTAAGGCCTGACTAAACGCTTGACATCTGCCAGACGTTTGTGTAAAAGAATAGACAAAGCAGATATCTGTCCTTTTAAGGAGCTAGCTGATAATCCCTTCTCCAATCCTTCTTGGAGAAAGGACAATATTCTAGGAATCCTAATCTTACTCCATGAGTAAACCTTGGATTCACACCAATAAAGATATTTGCGCCAAATCTTATGATAGATTTTCCTGGTGACAGGCTTTCTAGCTTGAATCAGGGTATCAATGACCGACTCAGAGAAACATTAGATTTGGATGCTGGAACGGACCTTGGATTAGAAGGTCCTGCATCATTGGCAGAGTCCACGGTGGAACAGATGACATGTCCACTAGGTCTGCATACCAAGTCCTGCGTGGCCACGCAGGTGCTATCAGAATCACCGAAGCCGTCTCCTGCTTGATTCTGGCAACCAGACGTGGGAGGAGAGTAAACGATGGAAATACATAGGCCAGATTGAAGGACCAGGGCACTGCTAGAGCATCTATCAGTACCGCCTGGGGATCCCGAGACCTGGACCCGTAACACGGAAGCTTGGCGTTCTGACGGGACGACATCAGATCCAATTCTGGTGTGCCCCATAGCTGAGTCAGCTGGGCAAATACCTCCGGATGGAGCTCCCACTCCCCCGGATGAAAAGTTTGACGACTTAGGAAATCCGCCTCCCAGTTCTCTACCCCTGGGATATGGATTGCTGAGAGATGACAAGAGTGATCTTCCGCCTATCACATTATTTTGGTTACCTCCATCATCGCTAGAGAACTCCGTGTTCCTCCTTGATGATTGATATAAGCTACAGTCGTGATCTTGTCCAACTGAAATCTGATGAATTTGGCCGCAGCTAGCTGAGGCCACGCCTGAAGCGCATTGAATATCGCTCTCAGTTCTAGAATGTTTATCGGGAGGAGAGTTTCACCTCTTTGCAGCAGGGGAAGCTGAAGCGGGACCACCCTTGAAGTTCCGAAAGGAACGAAAATTATTTTGTTTGGTCCTCATTTTAATTTGTTTTATCCTGAGGGAGGGCATGGCCTTTCCCTCCAGTGATGTCTGAAATAAAAACCTGAATTCTTTGTCGCTAATTTAGCTAGTTGGAAAGCTGCATCTTTAATGAAAGAATTAGCCAACTTAAGGGCCTTAATTCTATCCATAATATCCTCTAATGGAGTCTCCATCTGAAGAGCCTCTTCTAGAACCTCGAACCAGAAAGCAGTTGCAGTAGTTACAGGAACAATGCACGCAATAGGTTGGAGAAGAAAACCTTGATGAACAAAAATTTTCTTCAGGAGACCCTCTAATTTTTTATCCATAGGATCTTTGAAAGCACAACTGTCTTCGATAGGTATTGTTGTACGCTTAGCAAGAGTAGAAATAGCTCCCTCCACCTTAGGAACCGTCTGCCAGGAGTCCCGCATGGTGTCAGATATGGTAAACATTTTCTTAAAAACAGGAGGGGGAGCAAACGGAATACCTGGTCCATCCCACTCCTTAGTAACAATATTCACAATCCTCTTAGGGACTGGAAAAACATCAGTGTAAACAGGAACCTCTAAGTATTTGTCCATTTTACACAATTTCTGGGACCACTATAGGGTCACAATCATCTAGAGTCGCTAATACCTCCCTGAGCAATAAGCGGAGGTGTTCAAGCTTAAATTTAAATGCCGTCATATCAGAATCTGTCTGAGGGAGCGTCTTTCCTGAATCAGAAATTTCTCCCTCAGATAACAAATACATTACCCCTACTTCAGAACATTGTGAGGGTATATCGGATACGGCTACTAAAGCGTCAGACGGCTCAGCATTTGTTCTTAACCCAGAGCTGTCAAGCTTTCCTTGTAAACCAGGCAGTTTAGATAAAACCTCTGTGAGGGTTGTATTCATAACTGTGGCCATGTCTTGTAAAGTAAATGAATTTGACGCACTAGAGGTACTTGGCGTCACTTGTGCGGGCATTACTGGTTGTGACACTTGGGGAGAGCTAGATGGCAAACCCTCATTTCCTTCTGTCTGAGAATCATCTATTGCTATATTTTTAAGTGCTAAAATATGCTCTTTATAATTTATAGACATATCAGTGCAAGTGGGACACATTCTAAGAGGGGGTTCCACAATGGCTTCTAAACACATTGAACAAGAATTTTCCTTGATGTCAGACATGTTAAACAGGCTAGTAATGAAACAAGCAAGCTTGGAAAACACTTTAATCAAAGCAAATAATACTTAGAAAAAAACGGTACTGTGCCTTTAAGAGAAAAAAAAAAGATGCACAAACTCTGCAAAAAACAGTGTAAAAAAGCAGTAAAATTTACGAAATTTTTACAGTAGCATCATAAAGCCTTAGTAATTTTGCACAGCTAGACAAAAAAACGATTAACCCCTTAATGTAAAAACCGGATTGACAAAACGTCAAAAACCGTTAAAAAACGTTCAGCACCTTGCCACAGCTCTGCTGTAGCACCTACCTGCCCTTTAGGAAAGATTTGTGGGGAAAAAACTTATTTTAAGCCCTCAAACACAGCAGGACCCTCTGGAGAAGCAGCTATATGTCTCTGAGTAAAAGAAACTGTGCAACTGAGGCGTGAAAATAGGCCCCTCCCACCTCACTCAATGTTATGGGGCCTAAAAGAAACACACCAGAGTGTTTCTAAACTAGCCATGTGGGTTAATAACCCTTAAACAAGCCACAATGACCCCTTAAAGTCCCTCAAAAAACGTTATGTTTGCAATAAAAAAACATTTTTTCCTATCAGTGTCACCAGTAACCAATGAGCCCTTTATGCAAGCTGGGATTCCTACTAAGTGTCTGAATACAGCTTACCCTTCCCTCATGGGGATATTGCCAGCCTTTTCTAGAATTATCACAGTCTGTCTAGAAAAAAAATAGACTGAACATACCTCAATGCAGCTTAGCATGCAAACCGTTCCCCCAACTGAAGTTTTTCTGTACTCTTTAGCCCTTGTGAGAACAGCAGTGGATCTTAGTTACAAAGTGCTAAGATCATCATCCTCCTTGCAGAAATCTTCATCCCTTTTCTGCCAGAGAGTGAATAGTACACACCGGTACCATTGAAAATAACAAACCTTTGCTTGAGAAAATAAAAACTAACATTTTTTTGTCACCACACTCACTTTACTCTTCCTAGTACTTAGAGTAGGCAAAGAGAATATCCCACAAGTATGGATCAATCCGTGGACTTGATACATCACAAGAGAAAAACATATTAACCCTCTAAACCGCCGCACTCCTGCATCACAAACACTAGTTAAATATTATTAACCCCTAATCTACCGCCCCTAACGTCGCTGCCACTATACTAAATTTATTAACCCCTAAACCTAAGTCTAACCCTAGCCCTCCCTAACTTAAATATAATTAAAATAAATCTAAATAAAACTAAATACTTACCTGTAAAATAAACCCTAAGCTAGCTACAATATAACTGTATTTATCTTAGGGTTTATTTTTATTTTACAGGTAAGTTTGTATTTATTTTAACTAGGTAGAATAGTTACTAAATAGTTATTAACTATTTACTAACTACCTAGCTAAAATAAATACAAATTTACCTGTAAAATAAAACCTAACCTGAGTTACACTAACACCTAACCTTACACTACAATTAAATAAATTACAAAAAAAAACCCCCTCTAAATTACACAAAACAAAAAATAAATAAATTATCAGATATTTAAACTAATTACACCTAATCTAATAGCCCTATAAATAACCCCCCCCCTCAAAATAAAAAAAAACCCTAGCCTAAACTAAACTACCAATAGCCCTTAAAAGGGCCTTTTGCAGGGTATTGCCCCAAAGAAATCAGCTCTTTTACCTGTAAAAAAAGAATACAAACAACCCCCCCAACAGTAAAACCCACCACCCACACAACCAAACCCACCAAATAAAATCCGAACTATAAAAATCTAAGCTCCCCATTGCCCTGAAAAGGGCATTTGGAATGTGTAATTTAGTGGGGGGGGGGTTTTGTTTGTAATTTAGGTAATTGTATTTAATAAATGTAATTTATTTAATTGTAGTGTAAGGTTAGGTGTTAGTGTAACTCAGGTTAGGTTTTATTTTACAGGTAAAGTTGTATTTATTTTAGCTAGGTAGTTAGTAAATAGTTAATAACTATTTAGTAACTATTTTACCTAGTTAAAATAAATACAAACTTACCTTGAAAATAAAAATAAACCCTAAGATATTAACAATGTAACTATTAGTTATATTGTAGCTAGCTTAGGGTTTATTTTACAGGTAAGTATTAAGTTTTAAATAGGAATTATTTAGGTAATGATAGTAGGTTTTATTTAGATTTATTTTAATTATATCTGTTAGGGGGTGTTAGGGTTACACTTAAGTTTAGCGGTTAATAAATTTAGTATACTGGCGGTGACATTGGGGGCGGCAGATTAGGGGTTAATAATATTTAACTAGTGTTTGTGATGCGGGAGGGCAGTGGTTTAGGGGTTAATACGTTTATTATAGTGGCGGCGATGTCCGGAGCGGCAGATTAGGGGTTAATAAGTATAATGTAGGGGGTGGCAGATTAGGGGTTAATAAGTAAGATTAGGGGTGTTTAGACTCTGGGTTCATGTTAGGGTGCAAACATAAATTTTGTTTCCCCATAGGAATCAATGGGGCTGCGTTATTGAGCTTTACGCTGCTTTTTTGCAGGTGTTAGACTTTTTTTCAGCCGGCTCTCCCCATTGATGTCTATGGGGAAATTGTGCACAAGCACGTAAAACCAGCTTACCGCAGCTTTCAGCAGCGCTGGTAATGGAGTGCGGTATGGAGCTCAATTTTGCTTTATGCTTACTTCTTGCCTGCTAACGCCGGGTTTTTGTAAACCTGTAATACCAGCACTGTAGGGAAGTGAGCGGTGCAATAAATTGCAAGTTTTTTACTGAGCAGCTAACCCGCAAAACTCGTAATCTAGCCGAAAGTTTAAATTTAATTGGCTTTACTTCCATGACCAGTATTGTAGTGTTTTTAATATTTTGCAGAGCAGCAAACTTTCATAGCTATCTGTTCTTATAATTTATATTAATAAAAGTTAATTTTTCTATACTTATATCACAGCAAAATTATTTTTCTAAATTGTGCTTAAAGGTATTTCTTTTACCTACTTAGGTGGGGTTTTTCTTTTGACTCTCCTAAATATTGTTTGTTGCAGGGGCACTGCATGAGATACACTACATTCTTGTCTAGATATTGAAAAATAGATCTTAGGATCAAATATAAATACATTAACACACTTAAAGCATTTCGACTCGAACAATTGTATTCATAACCACAGCTGATATTTTTATGAATGGATTGAAAAAATCCCAAAAAATCAATTTCTCAGAATAAGGAAGAATTGTTTAACAATAGAAGATTTCAATAAACAGGCAGACAATTTAACAAAAAAAATTGAAAAAAGAGGCTATGGAAAGGATTCAATTGAGAAGGCTAGATCCCTAGCTAAAAGTGAGGATAGAAAAAAAATCCTTATGGGAAAAATAAAAAATAGAGATAAAGAGGACAGTTTAGTCATTCCATTCATAACAGATTACAATATTCATCATAAAAAAGTAAGACAAATGCTAAATAAACACTGGTTCCTACTACAAAGGGATCCAGTGATAGGTGAATTACTAAATGATAAACCCAATATTGTGTTTAAAAGAGCAAAACAATTCAAGACTATTCTAGCTCCAAGCACACTAAAAGGAGAACCCAAAAAAAAGTTTTGCACAGACTTACAAGGCCAAGTAGTACATGGCTTCTTCCCTTGTCTAAATTGTAAATCATGCAGTTTTAGCAATAAAACAAGGATGGTAATCTCTACAGTAACAAATATCAAATATGAGATTAGAGATGTAGATCAGAAACACTCTCTGTGGAACTTCCGGCCGGTGGGTGGAGCCAACAGGTAGCAGTACAGGTGGCTGCCTGAAACTTCACCTCTCCCTATCAGGGATCTAAGTTACTATTCTCCGGCATACTGAAGGCTACCGGTGCCTGAGCCCTTCGACCCAGGCTGGTACACGATCTGCGGATCTCAGAGTGGAAGTCTCAACTAGGCATTATTATGCTAAATTGCTATGGCACCTTGATCAGGACACCCCAATGTATCTAGGCATTATGGCTGACAGTTGCCTCTCATAATCGACTGTACCTGTGTGACGCTGAAGTCGCTGTGCTTTCTGTGAGAGGCGAACAACCTTTATATCACGATTACAGCTCACCTGTGAGGTCGAGATCGAAGAACGCCGAACGCTGAGACCCAGCTACAGGGCCCAGCGTTAAAAACTTTGTGCTCCTATCTGGGGTAGAACTGGAATACACACCCCGTCAAGAAAGGAATAACCCAGATGATACCGGCTAGCTTATGCTGGCTGGCGAAAGCAACAGTTTCAGCTTACAAAAGTCCCACTCCTGACGGAACGCTGTCTGGCCGTATATCCCCTATTGTACCCGTGAAGAGTGTTGGCGCCCTTCTATGCCACAGAGAGATGCAGATGAACGGAGATCTGTGAGCATTGGCGGCAGTTCCGCAGACGCTGGCGGCTGGAGCTGCTAGAGCGACCTGGTTGGAGGTTGTCCGAGAATCAGAGGTTCCCTTGCTTACCTGCTGTAGTGGATAATCTAGTACAATGCAGTGCTGAGAAGACCCCGCACGCCCACAACTACACTATCTGCCGGGAAGAACCCGCGGAGTAGAACAGCAACTAGAGAGTGAGAATTGGCTCTCCCGCAGGTACTTTCTTTTTCTGAATCAACAGACGGCAGTAAAGAGTCGGAGGTATCTTGCCGTTGGTAGTGTGTTTGGGTGAGTAGAGGCTTATACCAGGCCCCTCTGTGATGGAGTGACCTGTCTGGCGGTTGTCCGAGAATCAGAGGTTCCCTTGCTTACCTGCTGTAGTGGATAACCTAGTGCAGTACAGTGCTGAGAAGACCCTGCACACCCACGGCTACACTGTCTGCCGGGAAGAACCGGCGGAGTAGAACAGCAACTAGAGAGTGAGAATCGGCTCTCCCGCAGGTACTTTCTTTTTGTGAATCAATAGACGGCAGTAAAGAGTCGGGGGTATCTCGCCGTTGGTGGCGTATTTGGTCAAGTAGAGTCATATAACCGGCCCCTTTGTGATATTCAGATTATAGAGCTCCCTACTTACATTTGCATATAGCTTTACGCCAGAAAACACTAAACACCGGAGCTAAGCTAAGTGTCAAAATTTTTCTCTACATATATTTCTATGACATATATGTCCTGGCTCCACTTGGCGATTCATACTGAGTGCAGCCCTGTACAGGTCAGGACCGGCCTATAAATCTGGACTTTTGAAGTGTTGAGCCTTTTTGACTGGTTTGGCCAATCCGGTGAACTGTTAAAGTTAACATTTGGACTCTATCCTTAACCGCAGACATATAAGCGGCTGATCTATAGTTTCTCCTTAAGCCTGTCTAAGTAATATCAATATTAATAATATTAAGATACTTATATGTTCACATATTTAGAGGCTTTACAGGTTTGTGGTTAATTTGGAGGGGTGAATACTGGGTAACTTGTTAGAGAATCTGTCATATGCCCATTTACAGGTTTACGCCTAAGTAGAGAGGTGTGAATACTTTGTAAGTACTGTGTAACCAGTTAAAGAAGTAGGCATATAGTACTTTCAATAATCATAGTACTCTGATTGTTTCAGCTGAAAGTGGCTCTTTTTTCTGCTGATTTGGGGCAATAAGGATCATTGCTACGTAGAATATAGACAGGAGCTAGGTTTTTTTTTTTTTTTTTTTTGGTGTTTTCTCACGATTGTAACAAGGTGTTTTTTTGTTTTTTGTTTTTTTTGCACTGCACTCTTCACGTCACACGATTTATACACAATTTGCTCACAGCAACTAGTAAAGGAAAATTGTTATTTTAGAAGGGAGAGAAGGTAAGAGACAAGGAAAGGTGAAGGTAGGAAGAGGGAGAGGGGAAAAGAGAAGGGGAAATAAGAAAGGGAAATAAAAAAGAAAAAAACACATCGGCACGACACACGTTATATATCCATTTTGTTCACAGAACCCAGTCAAGAAATTTTGCTAATAATAAAGGAAGGGAAAGAAGAAAGAAAACAATTCACACACTGACACATAATTTTTAATTTACACGAAAGATAAGGGACAAGGGAAATTTGCCTATATACACAGATCACATATCACACATTGACACAGGTGAATGGATAGATTTATATCACAAAAAAGCTCCTCCCCAAATATGCCTCCGAGAAGAGACAAAAAAATTAGTTTAAAACCAGCGGAACCCAACTTAGATATGTCACAAGAACGCAGACTGTCGGGTATCGGCAGCTGCGACTTGGCTGAGTTGGGGGCAGAAATAGCTAAGATATTCACTCCCCACTTAGATGTGGTTAAAAAAGAGATCAAATCTGAAATTGCCAATCTATCTTCTGAAATCCGACAATTCAATAGTAGAATGGAGGAGGTGGAAACCAGGGTGTCTGGATTAGAGGACAGAGTTAATTGCATCTTGCCTATCTTTGGTAAACAAGATAGGGCCATCGCGTCACTGCAGGCAAGCATTGAAGACCTAGAGGATAGGTCAAGGCGCAATAACCTGAGGGTTATTGGCCTTCCAGAATCGGTGAGACCGCAGGACCTGATGGCTTTTGTTACTGTCACTCTTCCGCAGGCACTCCTGATACCTCCCCCTCCAACTCCTTTTCAGATAGAGAGAGTTCATCGAATTGGTTTCTTGAGAGAAAGCGGTAACACTGAAGCTAAACCTAGAACAATCATATTTAAATGTGTTAATTACCAAGACAAACTTCTATATCTAAAGTATTATAGAAAACTTGATTCCCTATGTATTGATTCACGTAAAATTTTAATTTTTCAAGACTTCTCAGCCGAGACAGTAGCAAAAAGAAAGGAAATGTCCCCATTTTTTGCAAAATTTATGAAGGCAGATTTTAATGTTAGGTTAGTCTACCCTGCAAAACTCATCTTAACAAAGGAAGGGAAATCTTATACCGCAAATAATACAGATGAAGCAACCTCTTTATGTAACGATTTAGCAATAATTTGAATAGGGGTCGAATTACTTTTTGTTAACATGTTTCAATCGTATCAAGGATGGATTATGTTGTTATATTTTGTGTGATGCTACTATACTGGTGCAATGGGATGTATTGCATAAGTTCTAATTTTATGTTTTTTTTTTTTTTTCCCCTTTTGCGGTCTCTGTCTCCATCCCCCCCTCACGTTCTTGTTTCTATCCGCCTTCCTTTCTTTCTTTGTGTCTGTACTTATTACCGGTGCAACATCTCTTCGGGGCGGGTGCCTTTTTTATGTTTTACAAGTAAGAAATGTCTCTCCCTCTTAAAATTGTGTCGTGGAATGTGGGTGGCATAAATTCCCCGATAAAAAGGAAATCAGTAATTAAGCAATTGGCTAGGGAGAAACCAGATATAGCTTTCCTACAGGAAATCCATTTAAAAGATACCGAAATTCCTAAATTACAGACGAAATGGGTAGGGGAAGTAGTAGCAGCTCCCTATAACTCACGTAAAAGAGGTGTGGCGATATTATTTAATAAGGCTCTGGAGTATAAAATTCTGACCTCAGTTTTAGATATAGAAGGGCAGTTTCAAATTTTAGAAATACTTTATAATGAAAGGCGACTCACTCTTTGTAACATCTATGGCCCGAATAAAGTAGACAAGGAATTCTGGGATGACATGACATTACGTCTACATAAATTTATTGGTCAGGACATTATAATTGCTGGCGATCTTAATTTAATAGGTGATCCGCTATTGGACAGACAGACAAAAAAAACATATTTTAAACTAGACAGAAAAACGCGTATTCTGCAGAAATTCAAAACTCAGTTAGGTCTGACCGATATCTGGAGAGCGCAAAACCCAGATGTTAGATCATATACCTGTATGTCTAAAGGGCACCAGGCCCTGTCTAGGATCGATTTATTTCTGATATCAGACTCTTTGGTGGGATTGGAGTGGAGAGCAGAGGTGGGAGAGATAGCAATTTCAGATCATGCTATCATCACACTAACAGCTAAGGTACCCAATAAACGAGCCATGTCTAACCAATCTCTCTTTTTTCCTAAGTATCTGGTGAACGATATAGACTTCCAAAACTGGTTGTGTAACCAATGGAAGGAATATGTAAATTTCAATAGCGCATATGTAGAGAAACCAGAGATATTCTGGGAAGCGGCCAAAGTGGTTTTGAACGGGAAAATCAAGGCCTATATGTGTCAACGTAAAAGAAAAACTAGGGCCCGTGAAACACAAGTGACCAATCAGGTCAAGAATAGTTATAGAACATATTTGGCGAACAGCACAAACTATAATTGGAGTAAATATATAAAAGCTAAGGAAAATAGAGATGCTTTTCTAAAACAGAATTCCATCCAGGAAAATCACAGACAAAAAGCCCTATACGGGGGGGTTTGGGGGTACATCTGCTAAATTTCTGGCTAGAATTACAAAAAGAATAAATAAAAATACGATAACAGCGATTAATAAAGGCACCACAAGAGTTGAAATAATAGAGATATCAGTAAAAAATTTTCTAGATTATTTTAAAGAGTTATATAAATCAGAAGATTGTACCATAGATAAAGGGAAATTGTTCTGGGAGAAGATCCAAGTACCTAAACTCTCGCGGGACATGCTCGTAGAGATCAACGCACCCATTCTAGAGACGGAAATACAAACTGCTATTAAATCAGCTAAGACTAGTAAAGCAGCTGGACCGGACTGTCTACCGACTGAATTTTATAGGATCTTGGGGGATCATGTTGTGCCATCCCTCCGGAAATTATTTAATTTCTACTTTGTAGAGGGGAACAGGTGTTCCCAATACTTTACGGCCGCAAATATCACCCTAATTGCTAAAAAAAACAAAGACCCAGCGCAAACAGCCTCATATAGACCGATATCAATTCTCAATACGGACTATAAGCTATTAATGAATATTCTGGCAAACCGTCTAAAGCCGCATTTTAGTTCAATAATTCACGAGAACCAATCGTGTTTCATGCCCAACAGGAACCCGGTTAAGAATATGCGTAAAGTCTTGACATTACTTGATTTCTGCTATAATAGGTTTAAAAAAGATGTACAGGGGAACAATGAAGACTTGGCCTTACTTTCGGTTGATGCGGAAAAGGCATTTGACCGCATCTCCTGGGAGCACCTGTTCTTCTCGTTAGAAAAATTTGGCATCACGGGAAACTTTAACCAATACATCCAATTAATCTATTCAGACCCAAGGTCGGCATTAATTATTAATGGCGAGATAACAGATCGGTTCCTATTACAAAGGGGTACCCGTCAGGGCTGCCCGCTTTCACCCCTATTATTTAATATATCCTTGGAGCCATTAGCGATTATGCTGCGTCAACAACTGGAGGGTATTCTAATTTCTGGGCAAAAATTAGTTATTTTGTTATATGCAGATGATCTGCTTCTATTTATGAGTAACATCAAAGATACCTTACCCAAATTCCTAGAAATAATTAACATCTTCGGGAAAATATCGGGCTATAAGATTAATTTAATAAAATCAGAATTAATGTGGCTGGATAAGAAAAAAGAGCATGATATTATACATCCCTTTGCTGAAGTTCGGAATATATTATACCTGGGCATTATGTTAAGCCCTAATCCGGAGGAATGGTATAACATGAACTTCCATAAATGCTTTATTGCTTGTAAACGGAAACTGGAGGGGTGGATCAAACTCCCAATTTCCCTATCTGCTAGGGTTATGCTAATAAAAACGGTAATATTCCCCAAATTACTGTACTATATACAAAACATTCCAATTCCGATCCATAGAAATGATGCACTAGAATATAACAGGATCTGCTCAAAATTTCTCTGGAAAGGCGCTAAACCGCGTATAGCGATAACCCGACTAATGAATAGTAAAACAGCAGCAGGGCTGGCGCTTCCGAATGTGCAACGGTATAGTCTAGCGGCACGCAGTAAGGTTGCGATAGATTGGCTCCTACAGCAAGAACACATTTCCTCCTTAGCTTGGGAAACTGCATTGGTTTCCTCATTTAGATTAGATGCTTTACTGCATTGTACCATCACAGAACTTCCTTCAGCTCCCTTTCAATTGACAACTTTCAGGAACATCATTACGGCATGGCAGGAGACATGTCATGAAGCAGATTGTTCCCCACATGTTTCCAAATTTCTCCCCATTGTCGGAAATCCAAACTTTCTGCCTGGTCTAGGCGACGGACGTTTTATACAATGGTCGCGGAGGGGCCTGACCTACATTGCGCAAATGACAGATGTAAATGTATTAACTTTTGGAGAACTAAGTAATCAATTTGGTCTTACAAAGCATGATTTCTATGCATTTCTCCAAGTAAGGAACTATATAGGCGAACTTAAGATATGGGACAGACTGGTCATTCAAGGATTTGCAACCTAAGATTAACATCTTTTTAACAGGACGCTACCCCATCTCTGCTCTCTACTCTCTTCTCAATCAGAACTCTGCCTTAGAACAATTAGATCATATAGTAGCTAAATGGCGCCCCACATATTGATAGACAGGTAATAATGGACACCTTCAAATTATTAGAAAGGAGCTGGGTCTTGACAGCTTGGAGAGAATCCCAAATTAAGATAGCCCTAATGACATATCTGACTCCAGCTAAATTATCAAGATGGTATAGAACTGATATCCCATGTGCCAGATGTAGTGCCACCTGCGCAGATTTTATACATTGTTTTTGGACTTGTCCTAAGATTGGGCAGTTTTGGGCTAAAGTAGTATATTGGATGAATGCAGTGCTGAGACTTAACTATACTATTCAGCCCATGGAGATCTTGTTCCTAGCTAAATTTCAAGGAACAGTCTGTAATTTAAAATTGATTAATATAATTATATTTTTGGACAGAAACCTGATATTAAGAAAATGGAAAGCAAGAATGGCACCCACTTTGCGAGAGCTTAAACAAGCCCTGTTAACTCAATGCATGTCTGAACATTACAATCTAAATGGATTGCCCGATGATCGAGTAGAATTGTTCTTTAAACACTGGAAAGCATTTATACTATCTTTACCAGTCGAGACACAAAATACCATAGTTAAACCATATGTTAAATCAGTTTTTTTCCAACTACAAGTACTGGCTGGTATTTTTCCGAGTATCTGGCTATCCACTAACAACGTGGGACCATAGTCGTGGAGGGGTGGCTGGAGATGGAGAAAGCAACCCCCTTTTCAATTTCTCTTTTTCTTTTTTTTTTCTCTCCTTCTCCTTTTTTTTTTCTTTGTTTGTTCCTATAAAAGTTAATTAAATAGTCAATGGTATAAGAGTATAACAAAAAGAGTCTGCAGGGACTCAGATCAGTTATTGAAATACTGTTAAGAGAATGCTTTAAGGTACTATTTCCACGAGTAATTTAATTTAGTTAATAATGTAGAAGAATCTGAACTTATGTTTATACATTAAGTGATGCAATTGTCTGGATAAGTTTATTATATTGTTGAAGTATAATATATTAACAAAAGACAACGTGGACCTAGATTAGCCCTCCGGATTATTCTTAAAAGAATGAATCTGGGCGTCATCTGTATGAGTATTCAAATTGTGGTAATGGAAAAAGAAAAACTGTATTTACTTTGTTCTCTATTTCTGTACACTTTTTTTGTTAGGAAGATAATTGTCTTGACAACCTTCTTGTTATGCTGTTGAATTATAAATATATAAAAAAAAATAAAAAAAAAAATATGAGATTAGAGATCTTATTAGATGCACGGACAAGAATGTAGTGTATCTCATACTGTGCCCATGCAACAAACAATATTTAGGGGGAGACCTCACGCCCCTTGAGAGACAGAATAAAGGAGCACTTATTAAAAATTGAACATGGGTTTAAAGGACATGTTCTCTACGGTCATTTTAAAGAATCCCACAACCAGAATACAAAGGGATTTAAATACTGGGGAATTAGAAAAATAAGAGGTGACTGGAGTGAAGGAAATATTAATAAATCTCTACTGAAAGAAGAGGCAGAATTATTTTTTAACTTTAAGAAATTAGAACCCCAGGTCTAAATGCAGACTTATACCTAACTTTTAATATATGAAATAAAACATTAAAGGAGGGTAGTTATGTTTATTACCTTTCCATCTAGAATGTAATGCAGTATTTTGATGTGTCACTGAATCTGCAACTCAATACTGCATTGCATTTATGAGAGATGTATAATATTATTATTTGTAATATGGATATGAAGTGGTTTAATTTATATAAGGATATCTATATGATTAATTAAATTAATATTTTATGAGATTATATCTAATTATGTAGAGTCTTAGATATTATTTATGAATTTACACTGCTCATTTTTATTTTCAGTCCAATTTGCTAAAAAAGTTTTTAAGTTTGTGCACGATTGCTGCCCCTTTAAGATTTAAGAAAGAAATATGCCTTTAAATTTTCAAAAAAGATTTGGAGGCAGATCCGAAATTCAAAATAAAAAGCAAGATCTGGCAGGAACAGCTCATATTGAAAAAAACTTTACTAGCTTAAATGCGTTGATGATGGAGCTAATCCTATATTCACATTTCAAGTCTTGTCTATACTAATCAGAGCGCTCTGAAATTTGAATAACTAACATTAGAGTCTTGAAACATAACAGCTAAGAAGTGTCCCAGCAGACAGAACTGGCAATCTACCCATCTCATTGGTCACTGGAAGGCATGTGACCACAATACACACAGTTTAGCATAATGTTTAACAATATAAAACACTTCATAAAACTTTATATAAAAAACAGATAATCGTAAACCGGAGTTCTATCATATGGATCAGGGGACTTCTCCCCAATATCAGTCTCTTTATAAGTGATCACTGCAGTAACAATTGAAAAGTCCCAATTTTTTTTATATCCCAGATTTTGTTTATAAAATAAAGTGTATACTTTGTTAAATTTAGCAGTAATTCCACATGGATTTTTAGTATGTTATTTGAAGCAGGGTTCTATGAACCATATATAGTACCTCTAGCCATACTCCACTCACTCCTTGCTCAGACCTCCGGTAGGGGAAGATGTCTCTCTGACCGTTACTCACGACAAGTAATGAATCCTCTGTGTCCACACTGGTTCCTCGTCTGGAGTATTGGGTGGTTGGTTGTGGCTCCGGTCACATGAACTTTTCCAAGTCATTCAATTGGTTTAAGCACTATGTGCTCCCAGACAGTATATTCTGTCTTTCCTTTGATAAGTATACACTTTTGTACACCAACACAGCTCATTAACGCATTTCGCCCTACACTTGGGGCTTTAAGACTCAGGATACCTCTGGGTATCCTGTGCTCACCTTGCTCTGGAGACCAAGCATACTTACCTAATACCTGTGTATGCTCACCTTGATTTTAAAATCAAACATACATACCTTGCTCCCATGTATGCTCACCTGGATCCTGAAAGTCAAGCAGAATAACGTGATACTGGTGTATGTTTACCCTGTTCCTAAAGCTGTGCCTGCTGTACCTAACTGGTATCCTGTGACAGTCTTACAACAGTACCCGCTGGGTATCCTGTGCCTGTTGAGAAACCTGTGTCTACCATAACAGTGACAGCCTTCTTCCAACCAACTGTGCCTACTGTACCTACTTGGTTTCCCATGACAGTCTCACCAACAGTACCCGCTGTGTCTGCTGTACCTAATAGGTACCCTGTGCTACTTTAACCTTTTGACTACTCTAATCAAACACCAGTGTATTTTGGACTTTGTTTCTGCTAAAATACTTTTAGTGATTTGCAAAAGGTCTCTTCTGTGATCTTCAACCTGCACTACCTACTGTTCCTTTTATTTATCATCATAGTAAAGCTTTCAAGAAAAACTTTCCTTGTCTTGTGAATCTTTTTCTGCATTCTGAGTTTCATACACCCTAGACCTCACAGGTTGTGTGTATAAAGAGCATAGTGGAGAGTACTCGTAAACTACTAGGAATGGATTTTGATGGAACTAACCTATTGAGAAAACAAGAGATCAGAAAGTCAGCATACCACTGAAAATGTCTGACTATCCTTCTACAGTAACTGCCCAATTGCTTGTTACCAGGAAACCATTGGACCAATGTGGTTTGAAAACTGAAATTGGTTAACGTATTATTATTATTAGCTTATCAGTTATTGTAGCATATATCTCCTATAATGCTCAGTCTCTGTTTTTAGCCCTTTGTCATTCTGCAAAATATATATTTTTTTTAAATGATGGAGCCTATTATATGGTTAATAACTTAATAGTCAAGTTTGTGGTTCAAAATGTATTTCTGGCTCTGCTGCTGCTCCAACAGTGGAACAGCAAACAAAGACATGAAGAAAAAGGAGACAGAAAATGTGCATCCAGTGTCTGAAACAGCGGAATGGGTGGGTTCAAATTAGTTCCTTTTTTTCCTGTACTCCAAGTTCAAAGGCCTTCAGAGAGAACACCAGTTGTCCTTGCTGTTTTAATTCATAACTGTTATCTTTGATAACATCAATGTTTATTCCAGATCTATAACTTGCAATCAGCAGGGAAATTATTGCAGCTTGACTGCAGGATCTCTAAACCTGGAAAACAGTATGGGTTTACATTGGTCCATCTGTTACTCCACTCTGACTTTGAGCTACCAAAACTTTCTTAGACTTCACAAAGTTCCACACTCATTACTGAGTTATGTATATGTAATAAGGGGCAGTGATGTCCTTAGTTTGCTGGTAATTCAAGGCCTCTGCTATTTCCTCTAATTAATTTAGCTTCTCCTGGAATAGTTATTTTTTCTTATCATAAATTCTTTTCTCTGCCATGCTTAAGTGTCATTGGAAAACTACCAGAAAAGTCGGCTGCTTCCCCCCCCCCCCTCCACATTTTCCATGTTTTCCTTTATTCATGAATTCAATTATGAAACCATCAATGTATGAGGACTTTGGAGCAGTTTGCTCACCAGTTGCTGCTTTTTTTGTACCTGAATCATTCTTCTGTCACTTGGGAATATCTCCTAGGTCTCAGTGACCAAATCTATAACATTATGAGGTTTTCTGACTTATCATTCACTATGACTACAGATATCAAAGTGCTGCCTAGAAATTCCAGGGCCACAAATATCTTAAAGAACAGTGTGTCTACGTATTATATATTTCTATAATATTTCTATTGCACTGCAATAGATAGGATGCCACCTGAGCTTTTTACCTTGGACAGCTGTGAGTTATATTTAGAGGTATCGACAAGAAGTGTCTACATCTTCACACTGGAAAAATTATTGGTTAATGATAAAAAGATTCTATTAAAAAAAAAAAAAAAAAAAGAAGAGAAAGACAAAAATTCTATGAATATATGGCATTTTAGTATAGCAAACACATGTATATAATGTGATTTTCTTATTATTATTTTAATAGTAACACGCCAACAGATTCTGCAGCGCCATACAGGGAGTACAATAATAAAAGACAAGAGTGGTAAGGCATACTGGGACATAATGATTACAGGGCCCTGCTCCCTAGAGAGCTTACAATCTAAGTTGTAGTTAGAGAAAAAGGATTATATGTTTATCATGATATAACATTTTTGTTCTGAAAATTTACTGACATTATGGTCTGAGCCTGAAAAGACATGTATGTGCCATATAAATATAAGCTAATGAATGTGCATATATGTATATATATTTAGTTATAGAGCATATAAATTAATTTAAATTTACTTGACTAATAAATCATAACAATTTGACTGAGCCAAATCCCTTTGTTGATCTATCAATTAATAACGATATTGGATTTATTATCAAATTTACGGAGCCCCATTTACTAAAATGTGCCCAAAATGTACTAATTTGTGTGCAGGATTTACTAACCTCTTACCTAATGAGGGGAGACCACGGAACTCACTGAGAAATCAGGAGTTAATAAGAAATCCACCACCTTTTATCTAACCCTGAAAAGATCACGTGACACATATATACACAATAACAGTCCTCCAGAAACAGCACAAAATAAAATTGGTTCCAATAATAAAATTGGTTAGCAAATTGTGAGCACATTTTAGTAAATTGTCTGCACGATTTAAAAAAAATGAAAAGAAATATTGTGTGATCCACTCTGGGGCTCTGCACAAAATAGCTATACAGTAGTAAATGGATGTAAATCAAAAATCGGGAATCAGCACAAAAATTAAACATTTGTTAAGATATAAGGTACCTCAAATCTTTCCCAGTAACCACATCCTATTTTAGAGATATTTTAAGCATCCAATCTAGATGCTTCTGCGGCACCTGACATTTGAAGACATGGTCACTTTCTTTTTCATTATTTTCCTCCTCGGTTCATGAATCTTGCAAAATCACAGTAAATTCATGCAAGATTATGTAAAAAAATCCCATGAAATGTGCAGTTGTGATGCTGTTGTTTTTTTTTTTTTAATAACTGCCGATAGAAGTAGGAAGAGTTGATTTTAGTTTTAAAGGGACAGTCTAGTCCAAAATAAACTTTCATGATTCAGAAAGGGCATGTAATTTTAAACAATTTTCCAATTTACTTTTATCACCAATTTTGCTTTGTTCTCTTGGTATTCTTAGTTGAAAGCTACACCTAGGAGGTTCATTTGCTAATTTCTAAGCCCTTGAAGGCCGCCTCTTCTTTCAGGGCAGTTTGACAGTTTTTCACCACTAGAGGGTATTAGTTCATGTGTGTCATATAGCTAACGCTGTGCTCACGCACATGGAGTTCAGGTGAGCCAGCTCTGATTGGCTAAAATGGATGTCTGTCAAAAGAACTGAAAAAAGGGGGCAGTTTGCAGAGGCTTAGATACAAGGTAATCACAGAGGCAAAAAGTATATTAATATAATTGTGTGGTTATGCAAAACTAGGGAATGGGTAATAAAGGGATTATCTATCTTTTAAAACAATAAAAAATATGGTGTAGACTGTCCCTTTAAATAATGAAAAAATTGGGAATACGTTGTTATACTTTTTTCTTCTTCTCATAATCGTATAAGGGATAAAGGACAATTTATGTTGAGTAAGTAATATTTTTTTTTTTATTTAAAGGACCAGTAAATACAGTAGATTAGCATAATCAACAAATGCATGATAACAAGACAATGCAATAGCTCTTTTTTTCTAAATATCTAAACACTAATTATATATAAGTATTCATAATTTTAGGGGCAATGTTAACACCAAACTACTAAGAGTAAATGACTTTCCCTACTTGCTGAATACAATATCACCATTACCATATTTACTCCAACTGATTTTAGGCTAGATTACAAGTGGAGCGTTAATTTATCGTGCGACCGCAAATGGCCAAATAGATCAGATCTCTATTTAATTTTATAATTATGCCTCAAATGCCCCCAAAATACAGTGGTGTGTATTTTATTAAAGGGACACTCAGGTTAAATACAATTTTCATGATTCAGATACAGCATGTCATTTTAAACAACTTTCCAATTTACTTCCATTAAAAAAAATGTGCACAGCCTTTTATATTTACACTTTTTGAGTCACCAGATCCTACTGAGCATGTGCAAGAATTCACAGACTACACGTATATGCATTTGTGATTGACTGATTGCTATCACATGGTACAAGGGGAGTGGAAATATACATAACTTTAAAATTTGTTATAAAAAAATCTACTACTCATTTGAAGTTCAGACTAAGTGCATTTGCATTGTCTTGTTATCTTGCATTTGTTGATTATGCAAATCTAATGTGTTGACTGGTCCTTTAAATATCTTGTGCAATCCCACCCCTTGCTCTCAAGCAACGAATTGCAGGGCCTGTTAATCGCCCAGAACTTGTTTATTCGGGGTGATTTATCTCTGTCACCTCTAACAATGCTTCTTACATTTGTGGCTGTAGGCTTATTCATGCGATCAAGCACTGCAAAGCCTCAGAAACTGCTGCTTGATAAATGTACCCCAGAAATGCAGACTAGGTTCTCATCCACAGAAATTCCTATTCTTTAGTAAACCCATAGCTAACACAGATCGTAAAAAAAACATAATTTATGTAAGAACTTACCTGATAAATTCATTTCTTTCATATTAGCAAGAGTCCATGAGCTAGTGACGTATGGGATATACATTCCTACCAGGAGGGGCAAAGTTTCCCAAACCTCAAAATGCCTATAAATACACCCCTCACCACACCCACAATTCAGTTTAACGAATAGCCAAGAAGTGGGGTGATAAAAAAGTGCGAAAGCATATAAAATAAGGAATTGGAATAATTGTGCTTTATACAAAAATCATAACCACCCCAAAAAAGGGCGGGCCTCATGGACTCTTGCTAATATGAAAGAAATGAATTTATCAGGTAAGTTCTTACATAAATTATGTTTTCTTTCATGTAATTAGCAAGAGTCCATGAGCTAGTGACGTATGGGATAATGATTACCCAAGATGTGGATCTTTCCACGCAAGAGTCACTAGAGAGGGAGGGATAAAATAAAGACAGCCAATTCCTGCTGAAAATAATCCACAACCAAAATAAAGTTTAATGAAAAACATAAGCAGAAGATTCAAACTGAAACCGCTGCCTGAAGTACTTTTCTACCAAAAACTGCTTCAGAAGAAGAAAATACATCAAAATGGTAGAATTTAGTAAAAGTATGCAAAGAGGACCAAGTTGCTGCTTTGCAAATCTGATCAATCGAAGCTTCATTCCTAAACGCCCAGGAAGTAGAAACTGACCAAGTAGAATGAGCTGTAATCCTTTGAGGCGGAGTTTTACCCGACTCTACATAGGCAAGATGAATTAAAGATTTCAACCAAGATGCCAAAGAAATGGCAGAAGCTTTCTGGCCTTTTCTAGAACCAGAAAAGATAACAAATAAACTAGAAGTCTTTCGGAAAGACTTAGTAGATTCAACATAATATTTCAAAGCTCTAACAACATCCAAAGAATGCAATGATTTCTCCTTAGAATTCTTAGGATTAGGACATAATGAAGGAACCACAATTTCTCTACTAATGTTGTTAGAATTCACAACTTTAGGTAAAAATTCAAAAGAAGTTCGCAACACTGCCTTATCCTGATGAAAAATCAGAAAAGGAGACTCACAAGAAAGAGCAGATAATTCAGAAACTCTTCTGGCAGAAGAGATTGCCAAAAGGAACAAAACTTTCCAAGAAAGTAATTTAATGTCCAATGAATGCATAGGTTCAAACGGAGGAGCTTGAAGAGCCCCCAGAACCAAATTCAAACTCCAAGGAGGAGAAATTGACTTAATGACAGGTTTTATACGAACCAAAGCTTGTACAAAACAATGAATATCAGGAAGATTAGCAATCTTTCTGTGAAAAAGAACAGAAAGCAGAGATTTGTCCTTTCAAAGAACTTGCGGATAAACCTTTATCTAAACCATCCTGAAGAAACTGTAAAATTCTCGGAATTCTAAAAGAATGCCAGGAAAAATGATGAGAAAGACACCAAGAAATATAAGTCTTCCAGACTCTATAATATATCTCTCTGGATACAGATTTACGAGCCTGTAACATAGTATTAATCACAGAGTCAGAGAAACCTCTTTGACCAAGAATCAAGCGTTCAATCTCCATACCTTTAAATTTAAGGATTTGAGATCCTGATGGAAAAAAGGACCTTGCGACAGAAGGTCTGGTCGTAACGGAAGAGTCCACGGATGGCAAGAGGCCATCCGGACAAGATCCGCATACCAAAACCTGTGAGGCCATGCCGGAGCTACCAGCAGAACAAACGAGCATTCCTTCAGAATCTTGGAGATTACTCTTGGAAGAAGAACTAGAGGCGGAAAGATATAAGCAGGATGATACTTCCAAGGAAGTGATAATAAATCCACTGCTTCCGCCTGAGGATCCCGGGATCTGGACAGATACCTGGGAAGTTTCTTGTTTAGATGAGACGCCATCAGATCTATTTCTGGAAGCTCCCACATTTGAACAATCTGAAGAAATACCTCTGGGTGAAGAGACCATTCGCCCGGATGCAACGTTTGGCGACTGAGATAATCCGCTTCCCAATTGTCTATACCTGGGATATGAACCGCAGAGATTAGACAGGAGCTGGATTCCGCCCAAACCAGAATTCGAGATACTTCTTTCATAGCCAGAGGACTGTGAGTCCCTCCTTGATGATTGATGTATGCCACAGTAGTGACATTGTCTGTCTGAAAACAAATGAACGATTCTCTCTTCAGAAGAGGCCAAGACTGAAGAGCTCTGAAAATTGCACGGAGTTCCAAAATATTGATCGGTAATCTCACCTCCTGAGATTCCCAAACTCCTTGTGCCGTCAGAGATCCCCACACAGCTCCCCAACCTGCGAGACTTGCATCTGTTGAAATTACAGTCCAGGTCGGAAGCACAAAAGAAGCCCCCTGAATTAAACTATGGTGATCTGTCCACCACGTTAGAGAGTGTCGTACAATCGGTTTTAAAGATATTAATTGAGATATCTTTGTGAAATCCTTGCACCATTGATTCAGCATACAGAGCTGAAGAGGTCGCATGTGAAAACGAGCAAAGGGGATCGCGTCCGATGCAGCAGTCATAAGACCTAGAATTTCCATGCATAAGGCTACCGAAGGGAATGATTGTGACTGAAGGTTTCGACAAGCTGAAATCAATTTTAGACGTCTCATGTCTGTTAAAGACAGAGTCATGGACACTGAATCTATCTGGAAACCCAGAAAGGTTACCCTTGTCTGAGGAATCAATGAACTTTTTGGTGAATTGATCCTCCAACCATGATCTTGAAGAAACAACACAAGTCGATTCGTATGAGATTCTGCTAAATGTGAAGACTGAGCAAGTACCAAGATATCGTCCAAATAAGGAAATACCACAATACCCTGTTCTCTGATTACAGACAGAAGGGCACCGAGAACCTTTGTAAAAATTCTTGGAGCTGTAGCTAGGCCAAACGGCAGAGCCACAAACTGGTAATGCTTGTCCAGAAAAGAGAATCTCAGGAACTGATAATGATCTGGATGAATTGGAATATGCAGATATGCATCCTGTAAATCTATTGTGGACATAAAATGCCCTTGCTGAACAAAAGGCAAGATAGTCCTTACAGTTACCATTTTGAACGTTGGTATCCTTACATAACGATTCAATATTTTTAGATCCAGAACTGGTCTGAAGGAATTCTCCTTCTTTGGTACAATGAAGAGATTTGAATAAAACCCCATCCCCTGTTCCAGAACTGGAACTGGCATAATTACTCCAGCCAACTCTAGATCTGAAACACAATTCAGAAATGCTTGAGCTTTCACTGGATTTACTGGGACACGGGAAAGAAAAACTCTCTTTGCAGGAGGTCTCATCTTGAAACCAATTCTGTACCCTTCTGAAACAATGTTCTGAATCCAAAGATTGTGAACAGAATTGATCCAAATTTCTTTGAAAAAACGTAACCTGCCCCCTACCAGCTGAGCTGGAATGAGGGCCGCACCTTCATGTGGACTTAGAAGCAGGCTTTGCCTTTCTAGAAGGCTTGGATTTATTCCAGACTGGAGATGGTTTCCAAACTGAAACTGCTCCTGAGGATGAAGGATCAGGCTTTTGTTCTTTGTTGAAACGAAAGGAACGAAAACGATTATTAGCCCTGTTTTTACCCTTAGATTTTTTATCCTGTGGTAAAAAAGTTCCTTTCCCACCAGTAACAGTTGAGATAATGGAATCCAAATGAGAACCAAATAATTTGTTACCCTGGAAAGAAATGGAAAGTAGAGTTGATTTAGAAGCCATATCAGCATTCCAAGTTTTAAGCCATAAAGCTCTTCTAGCTAAAATAGCTAGAGACATAAACCTGACATCAACTCTGATAATATCAAAAATGGCATCACAGATAAAATTATTAGCATGCTGAAGAAGAATAATAATATTATGAGAATCATGATCTGTTACTTGTTGCGCTAAAGTCTCCAAACAAAAAGTTGAAGCTGCAGCAACATCAGCCAAAGATATAGCAGGTCTAAGAAGATTACCTGAACACAGATAAGCTTTTCTTAGAAAGGATTCAATTTTCCTATCTAAAGGATCTTTAAACGAAGTACCATCTGACGTAGGAATAGTAGTACGTTTAGCAAGGGTAGAAATAGCCCAAAATTCTAATCTGTCAGACGGCACAGGATATAATTGCTTAAAACGTTTAGAAGGAGTAAATGAATTACCCAATTTATCCCATTCTCTGGAAATTACTTCAGAAATAGCATTAGGAACAGGAAAAACTTCTGGAATAACCACAGGAGATTTAAATACCTTATCTAAACGTTTAGAATTAGTATCAAGAGGACCAGAATCCTCTATTTCTAAAGCAATTAGTACTTCTTTAAGTAAAGAACGAATAAATTCCATTTTAAATAAATATGAAGATTTATCAGCATCAATCTCTGAGACAGAATCCTCTGAACCAGAAGAGTCATCAGAATCAGAATGATGATGTTCATTTAAAAATTCATCTGTAGAGAGAGAAGTTTTAAAAGATTTTTTATGTTTACTAGAAGGAAAAATAACAGACATAGCCTTCTTGATGGATTCAGAAACAAAATCTCTTATGTTATCAGGAACATTCTGCACCTTAGATGTTGAGGGAACTGCAACAGGCAATGGTACATTACTAAAGGAAATATTATCTGCTTTAACAAGTTTGTCATGACAATTAATACAAACAACAGCCGGAGGAATAGCTACCAAAAGTTTACAGCAGATACACTTAGCTTTGGTAGTTCCAGCACTAGACAGCGATTTTCCTGAAGTATCTTCTGGCTCAGATGCAACGTGAGACATCTTGCAATATGTAAGAGAAAAAACAACATATAAAGCAAAATTGATCAAATTCCTTAAATGACAGTTTCAGGAATGGGAAAAAATGCCAATAAACAAGCTTCTAGTAACCAGAAGCAAAGAAAAAATGAGACTGAAATAATGTGGAGACAAAAGCGACGCCCATATTTTTTGGCGCCAAATAATACGCCCACATTATTTGGCGCCTAAATGCTTTTTGGCGCCAAAAATTACGCCACATCCGGAACGCCGACATCTTTGGCGCAAAAGGACGTCAAAAAATGACGCAACTTCCGGCGACACGTATGACGCCGGAAACAGAAAAGATTTTTTGCGCCAAAAAAGTCAGCGCCAAGAATGACGCAATAAAATGAAGCATTTTCAGCCCCCGCGAGCCTAACAGCCCACAGGGAAAAAAAGTCAAATTTTTAAGGTAAGAAAAAATGATTGAATCAAATGCATTATCCCAAATATGAAACTGACTGTCTGAAAATAAGGAATGTTGAACATTCTGAGTCAAGGCAAATACATGTTTGAATACATATATTTAGAACTTTATAAATAAAGTGCCCAACCATAGCTTAGAGTGTCACAGAAAATAAGATTTACTTACCCCAGGACACTCATCTACATGTTTGTAGAAAGCCAAACCAGTACTGAAACGAAAATCAGCAGAGGTAATGGTATATAAATAAGAGTATATCGTCGATCTGAAAAGGGAGGTAAGAGATGAATCTCTACGACCGATAACAGAGAACCTATGAAATAGACCCCGTAGAAGGAGATCACTGCATTCAAATAGGCAATACTCTCCTCACATCCCTCTGACATTCACTGCACGCTGAGAGGAAAACCGGGCTCCAACTTGCTGCGGAGCGCATATCAACGTAGAATCTAGCACAAACTGACTTCACCACCTCCATAGGAGGCAAAGTTTGTAAAACTGAATTGTGGGTGTGGTGAGGGGTGTATTTATAGGCATTTTGAGGTTTGGGAAACTTTGCCCCTCCTGGTAGGAATGTATATCCCATACGTCACTAGCTCATGGACTCTTGCTAATTACATGAAAGAAATCAACGTTCTAGTCCAGCACATGCCTGCCATTTCATAGCTGAACTAACTTGCAGTATTTAGGACTTAAGAACTCCCAGACCCAATGTATCCCCATGAATGTATATATTTTCAACATGTACACACCCCAAGAGGCTTTTATCCATGGAAATGCTTTTCCATAAATTGGCTTTAAAAATTCATTTTTTTCTAGGAAATGTTATGAATCTTATCAGATTTTTGCCTGAAACTAAAGTTAAGAAGCAGCGGTTGAAAGACCGCTGCTCCTTTACCTCTCAGCCATCTAAAAAGGTGGCGGACTGAATTCATCCCTATACGATCGGGATGATTGACAGCTCTTGGTAGCGGACGACTGGTCGCCAGTGAGCAGGGGACGGAATTGCACAAGCATCTCTGCAATGATAAATGCGGACAGCGTATGCTGTCCACATTTAGTGATGTCCAGCAGACATGATTTGCTATAGAGAACCATGTCCACTTGAAGCTTAATAAATCAAGCCCCAAATGTATATGTTTCAGGGTAGATTTGAGTTAAATCACTAGTCAATTTAAATAATGTATTTTCTATTCAGAGGCATTCTTGCTGGTTGTTATAATCTTAATATTTAGAAACGGGTGAAGCTTTATTTTTTTTGAATAAAAACTTTTCAGTTTAGTTTTACAATTATATCAGAAAAAATACTTATTTGGTTATCTACAAATACAGTTATATTACAAATACAGTTTAATAGGCTAATCATACATATTTGGAAAACGTTTCTTATATACTTTATTGGAAGGAGAAAAATAATTATTGCCTTAATAATAACAATTTAAAGTTTTATTTAATTAAAACTGTTAGATATCCTAGGTTACAATATTATGTAATTCTATCTCAGCAGTAACCTTCAACGTATTATATATTTTACGTAACAATATTTTCAAGTTCTGACCAGTTTAACTTTATATACACATTGAATATATTTATGCAGGAAATAGTATATTGATTATGTCCCAATATGTATGTCTAGTTGTTACAATATTCCTATAAATTAAACTTAACTCAAAATTAATCGCTTATTAAATATCACACAGGGATTATACTAGAATAATTTATAAATAGCCAGAAAGTTTAATCAATTCAATATATATAGCTTATTTAAAAACGTTTGTATTCACCTATGTTCAAATCTCACAATGAAATCTTAGCTTAACTCCCACAATCTAATGGAATTTCCAGGGAAATATAATTCACTATTTTCACCCCAATATAATCTTATATACTTCACTCAAACCCAGAGATTGCTACACAATACTACCAATTCAACATATACCAATTAATCTAGCATTAAATAAGTCCGATTTAACCCCAGTAACTAGTGCAATTTCTAAACTATTTCACAGCAGATAAAAATTAACTTATAAATATGGAATACAAAACCTTTCCTAATAATAAAGTTACTTAGTACTAATATATTTCATATTTGAAATACACTGGTCTATTTAATATGAATTTAATATAACAAATAGCATTTTAAATCACCAGCTTCCATTAAGCTACAACAACCAAGAATATCTTTGCTTTAATATATTAAATATAGTTAACAATTGCCATACATTACCAAATACCCATATGAGAGTTCAGCTTTTTCAATCAAAATTCTTTTCACTGTCATAAGAGGGTGTGCACAAATCTGTAAGTGAATGTTAGGCCCAATTTTGTTTGCTCTTCCGGTGTAAAGAGTTTCCCATTGATAATTTTGTCTTGCAAAACTCGATGTATCTCCAAGGCAGCAAGTTAAAGGGACAGTCTACCATTGAATTGTTATTGTTTTAAAAGATAGATAATCCCTTTATTACCCATTCCCCAGTTTTGCACAACCAACACAGTTATATTAATACACTTTACCTCCGTGATTACCTTGTATCTAAGAACCTTCTTCCAGCCCCTTGATCACGTGACTGTGACTGTTTATGATCTATTGTCTTGCAGTTAGCATTGTGTTGGGCTAACTCCTAAATAACTTCCTGTGCCTGTACAGTGTTATCTATATGGCCCACGTGTACTTCTAGTCTCTTTGTGTTGAAAAGGAATTTGAAAAGCCTGTGATAAGAGGCATCCCTCAAGAGTTTAGAAATTAGCATATTAGTCTGCCTAGGTTTAGTTTCAACTAAGAATACTAAGAGAAAAAAGCAAATTTGATGAAAAAAGTAAATTGGAAAGTTGATTAAAATTACATGTCCTATCTGAATAATGAAAGTTTAATTTTGACTAGACTGTCCCTTTAAGTCAGTAAGACAAGGTAAGCAGAAGCATCAACCAGCATTGAGCATTGACCCTATTACTTTCTGTGCAAGAGTTTTTATCTGTGATATAACCCACCTCTTTTCTAATCATTCACTGAAATTTTGGGTACACCCTTAGTCGGAGCTTATCTCTCCTTGGCCCTTAGAAATGCATATGATAATTTTAAATCCCCATACAATTTAAAATACCCTTTGTTTGGGGGGGCGGAGCCAGCGCTCATCCGAGATGGCTGCACCATAGTGAGCTCCGTGTCCTAAAGTGGGCCAAGCAGATAATATAGGGGCATGCCGACCATATATATACCAGAGAATCACTCATGAACGATACTGAAGCACACTTTACTAGATGATGTGGTGATCAGCGAGGCTAAGAGAGAACAAGAGGTGAATTAGAGGAGACTCGGACCCTCCACATACACGCCGTGTGAGGCCTAGCAGCGTCATAGACGTTCACCGGAGCAATGGCTCTCTGAGTAACAGAGCGAAGCAGACCTAGACGGAGGTATTATAATGTGAGCAGCAAACTGCCAAACAGGCGATCAGTGAGGTGAGAATAATTTATCGTTGCGGTTAAAACCTGGATAATCACAGCGATATAGCATAACTGCATAATACACCCGTACAGACCTTAGGTGATCCCCAAACCTCTGAGGGAATAATTGGCACTCTATGGACATGTTTGCAAGTACTATGAAGCAGACTCAAACAAGTGAAATATAGTTTAAAAGCATGAACTGTGACGGATGCATGTAATACATTAACATTGCTTTGATAAATAGATAGTGCGTCACTCAGTAAGTGCAGCACGGAGCTACAGAGGCCTATTGTGAGACCCATGCAGCCTTACAGACCACGCTTGTTTAACGGTTATGGCAGGATGCCTGCAATAATATAGAAAGAAGGAATTTAATCACAAGAGGACATAACGAAGATGTTGATACACTGACTTTCCTATATACCAACTGTAATATCTATATGGAGACCCTCAAAATGTATCTTTAAAAACGTTTCAGAATTACTTGCTCCCAGCCACTTGGGATTTATTTGAAATCACTCTGGTTTGCTGCTGAATATTACTGACACTATTACATGAACCTTTCGGTTTTGAGTACTTACAGAGAGCAATGTTATTCTTTAAAGTCATAGGCCGACTCATAAGGAGGTTTACTGAAGCTGCATACACAGTTGGATAAAGAATATTAACCCCGTAATTATAAATACTCAGAAAATCCTATTACCATGTCCCCCAAAAAAGGCTCCAAAGGGGATAAGCCTATGAAGAAAAAATCTAATGTCCTTCCATCAGTGAATAAGTTTTTTAAAAGCATTGATCCTCCACAAAGCCAAAATACTCTTGATATAGAGCCTAGCCTGGGGAACGATTCTACGTCTTCAGAGTCCGACACAGAAAGTATTGGTCAACCAGTCACAATACCAAAAGCATTACTGGACTCGCTACCTTCCAAAAAAGATTTTACATCTTTAGTGCAACAGGTGAAGCAGTGTATCCGAGAGGAAATAGCAGATATAAAGAAAGATCTTGCAGAAATTGGCCAGAGAGTGGAAAAGCTGGAAGGTGACTCAGATATACAGGGAAAATCTCTACACACATTCTCCGAAAAGATGTCACAACAAGATTCAATTATTTTACAACTCGAAAACAAGGTTGATGATTTAGAGAATAGGAGCCGCCGCCAAAACATCAGGATTAGGGGCATACCAGAAGAGGTGGCCCCCCAAGAATTAGAGACCTATGTTCAAGAATTATTTGCCTTCCTGACAGAGGAGGGGGATGATTCTACCTTCGCTTTGGATAGGATTCATAGAGCTTTACGCTCCAAACCGCCAGGACGACAACCCCCAAGAGATGTCATCACCAAAATATCCAGCTACCCTATAAAGGAAATGTTAATGAAAAAGGCAAGGCAGAAGCACCCAGTAAAATTTAGAGAAAGCAACCTCCAGTTGTTCGAAGATCTATCAGCAAGGACCCTGCAGAAAAGAAGAGAACTGTGGCCACTTACAACCAAGCTTCGCCAGCAAAACATACCTTATAGATGGGGTCACCCGTTTAGTCTGCAGATCCAGTGGAAAGGAAAAAGAGTTTTTTGCCAATCACCAGAAGAGATTACATCAGTTTGCAAAGAATTGAGGCTTGATCCGATCAAGGTGTCCGAGGGTTCGAAGAGCTCTCCAGGGAAGCTTATCAACAGGGAAACCCCTCTCCCCCAAAGAACGGAGTGGCAGAAGATATTACATCGGAAGGGTAACGTGCACACTCCCTCACACAACAGCACTAATGCACCAAGGCAAGAAGTTACATATAGCATGAATGGACATTATTTGCAACTAGAGAGACTAACACTGGGAGTCTGCGATCCATTCCGTTGCATTCTGAAAATATACTTCTTAGAGGGTAAGAATTAATATAGAAATTATCATGTTTAGCAAGATATTAACAGTCTTCATAATGTTCACTATCCATTAGACTCTAGAAATAGTTAAGATATGTACTTATTTAAGTAAACCTCTTAAATTCAGAGTTGTTGAATAACTTTATTTTTGATCTGAAGTTTGAATGATTGATCAGTATATATTGCAATTAGGTATACCCCCAAAATACCAATGATTTTACAAATGCTTGGCCGAACATCGCACCTTCCCTCCCTTTTTTTTCTCTAATTTTCTTTGACTTTGATCGTATTTGTTTGACAAGCTTGTACGGAAAGAGTTAAATGAGGTTTGAACTGAGTTGTTCTAATGTTATCTTTTTTCTGATTGTTTTCTTGATGCTGTGCCTGGGGTTTGCTCGTGAGGCTCTGGTAATTATACAAACATATCTGTTAACAGCTGAAGTGTCGCTTGACTCAATTTGATGACTACACAAGGTAAAGCTCAATTATTGCATATTCTCACCCAAAATGTTAAGGGATTCAACATTCCTAATAAAAGAAATATGGCTCTGCTAGATTTACACAAAAGGGGAGGTAAGATTCTTTTCTTGCAGGAAACCCATTTTAAACAAAATAGCACGCCGAGATACTTCTCTGCTCAGTTTCCCCAACATTACCATAGTGTACACCAACATAAAAAAATAAATGGGGTCAGCATTCTTATTCATAGTTCCATCCCATTTAAGGTGCTCCATACTGACAGAGACACTGAGGGTAGATTTTTATGTATAGTTGGATTGCTTTATGGCAAGCCAATAACCCTAGTTAATTTATATGTCCCTAACCTACGTCAAGACGTCTTTATTAAACAAATTATGCAGAAAATTATGACTATCTCTAAAGGCCCATTGATAATGGGAGGAGATTTGAACATCCCACTGCATCCAGCGGTAGATAGCTCAAGTGATAATAGTTCTATACCACAAAAGGTTTCCAGATCTATCTGGCAATCTCTTAAGTCACTAATGTTACACGATACATGGCGTTATCTACATCCAAATAAAAGGGATTACACATTCTTTTCATTTCCACATAAGAGTTACTCCCGCCTAGATTACATCTTCACTGATCATTTGGCCCTCTCATACATAAACACTGTGAAATAAAGCATACTACATGGTCAGATCATTCTTTAGTAGAATGCTCCTTACAATGGCCGTCTGCTCCCTTGCGCCCCTTTGGCTGGAGACTGGACGACTCATTGTTGCTGGATCCACAAACAGTAGAAAACCTCACTAAGCAGATGAATACCTATTTTTCAATTAACACCACCCCAGATACTAAATTAAATATCATATGGGAAGCGCATAAGGCGTATATGAGAGGGGAACTTATTAAAATCAAAGCAGGCAAGAATAGGGCAAACAGAGAAATATACCTATCATTAGCAAGTGAGATTGCAGAATTAGATTATTTAGCGAAACTTAATCCCAGAGACGAGGAAGTAATACAGTCACTCAGTCAGAAAAGAGAGTTATTGAATGAGCATCTACAACTTGAAACCCAGAGGAAGATGTTATTCCTACAACAAAAGTTTTATGGGGAGAGCAATAGGACAGGTAAATATTTAGCCAGAGCCCTCAAAAAACAACAACATAAGTCTTATATATACTCCCTGTTGGCAAAGTCAGGATCTCACATAGAGGATACTTTATCTATAGCTAGGAATTTTCAGGAGTACTACCATAAACTCTATAACATTCATACAGATAGACCTTCATTGTCCCATAGCGAGAAATGCGCGCGATATCTGAAAGATATAGTCCTCCCAAAATTATCAGAAGAGGACGTACAATCATTAGAATTACCTATTAGTGCAGAGGAGATTCAAAAGGCAATCATAGATTTGAAGCCCAATAAGGCCCCGGGGCCAGATGGCTTTACGGATCGATATTATAAAACTTTTAGATCCCAATTGAGTCCACATTTAGAGCGTCTGTTCAATTCTATCTCTGTCCAAGATGGTTTTCCAGATACTATGCTCCAAGCCCATATAACAGTTATTCCTAAGCCTGGGAAGCCGTCCACAACACCAGCTAATTTTAGACCTATTTCATTATTGAATGTGGATTTAAAAATTTATGCCAAGATATTGGCGACTAGAATGAACGATTTATTACCTAAATTATTGGACGAAGACCAGGTAGGATTCGTAAAAGGTAGGGAAGCTAGGGATAATGTTGGTAAGGTAGTTACCTTGATAGACCATATTAAAACTACTAAAACCCCAACTGTCCTCCTCTCCACAGATGCAGAGAAGGCGTTCGACAGGCTGGACTGGACCTTTTTACACTTCACTCTAATTAAATTTGGCTTCCCTTCTAAATTTATTTCCCAAATTCTAGCCCTGTATTCTGACCCATCAGCACAGGTGAGGGTCAATGGTCAGCTGTCGGACGCCTTCGAAATCCGTAATGGGACAAGACAGGGGTGTCCATTGTCCCCCCTGCTTTTTGTACTATCACTGGAACCCCTAGCGAGTCGTATTCGTAATAATCCAGATATTGTAGGCATAGAAATCAATAATACATCTTATAAACTAGCTATGTTTGCGGACGATGTGCTAATGTCCTTGTCCAACCCGAAGGCTTCTTTAAAAGAAGCTCAAGTGGAACTATTAAAATATAGGTAAGTATCCAATTTTTTAATTAATTCAGCGAAATCTGAAGTGTACCCGATTAATATTTCAGAGGATTTGCTGAGAGACATAGAAGTAACTAGCCCATTTAAAATTAACCCCGCATCATTAAAATATCTGGGCATTTATTTAACTTCAGATGAAAGTCAACTGCGTAAATTAAATTATGGGAGACTCATAACGGAGTTTCAATCTCTGACCTCTAGATGGTTACCAAAGCAAAATATATCGTGGTTAGGAAGAATCTCGGCAGCTAAAATGATTTTATTACCAAAAGCTTTATATCTTCTTCAGGCACTGCCTATAGGGAATGTAACTAAAGACATACATACCTTACAGAAAATATTAAACTCGTATATCTGGCAGAGAAGACCACCTAGACTTCCACAGAGCACTATCTACACCCCCAAAGAGGGAGGCGGCCTAGGAGTCCCTAATTTACACTGGTATAAAGCAGCTATTTCCTTGGGTAGAGTAGTGGACTGGTGTAGACATAATAAGTTCTCTCACAAAAAACTGGTCCAGTTAGAGAGTCAAGTATTAAATATACCACATATGAGTGGAATATGCTGGGCGCCATCAATCTCAGCAACTTTGCTGAATATAAGCAAACCTTATAACATTTGTAATGAGACCTGGTCCACTTGGCTATACTATAGAAATAGATTCGTTAAGATATCCACACCTTACGCACCATTGACTACACTGATATGTAATAAAGAATTAGAAGAAAGTAGACCTGGGGGTAGATGGACTCACAGTGAAACGAGCAATTTGGAGAATTTAATTCCGATATATAGTCTAGTAAAAGATGGAAAATTACTCAGCAGACAGGTTCTACTGGAGCAAGGTTATAATTATTTCCAGTCGTGGTATACTTATCACCAGATTAGATATTACATATCAACACATAAAAATAGAACAGACTTTTTGCGAGCACCAACTGCATTTGAGTCACTATGTTTAGGTACGTCTCCAGTATTAACAGGAATTATTTCCACCATTTACAAACATATCAGAGACATACACATCCCGACCAGACCCATCTACACACAGAGATGGGAAAAAGAGATGAATACGCAAATTTCCACCCAGCAATGGAAACGTTGGTTTTCCTTCACGGCTAAATCCTCACACTCATCTCACTGTCTGGAAACTAACCTGAAGGTCTTGCTGAGGTGGTATCTAACACCCAACAGACTGAAACATATGTTTAGGTCTGCTAGCAATAAGTGTTGGAGGGGTTGTGAGACAGAGGGCAATATGTGTCATATCTGGTGGGACTGTGTACACATACGTCAGTTCTGGAGAGCCATCTATAAAGAAATGGAGAAGGCTACGGGCCTTAGACTAGAGTTCTCTCCAAATCTGGCAATTTTTAATGATCTCTCCAACGTCCCCTGTAAATTACGACGTATTCTAATTCAGATTATGATTAATGCAGCCAAAAGATTGATTCCAAGACTATGGAAATCCCCGCAAATCCCTTCTCTTGATAATTGGAAAAAACAAGTGGAATTCATAATTAAAATGGAACGGTTCTTTTATTTCTCTCATAATAGATTAAATATATATCACGATGTTGTTTTCTTATGGGAACAATACAAATTCGCTGAAATATCTTAACAGACAGCAGACAGTGACTGTTTTAGACAAGGGCTTTAATATAAAAAAAAACAAAAAAAAAACACAGCTCCCCTTTAGATCTCACTCTAGTGACCTGTGATCATTGGGTGAATAATAACTAGCGGTATGTTATACCAGTTATTAATTTAAATAGAAAAAAATCATAAGACATGGGCCTACGAGCTACCCCGGGCATAGTTGAAACATATATTAGAAAGTATTGTAATTGTTGATCATACGAGTTAATGATCTATGTTATTTGTTGATTTTTTGTAATTGCTTCCTTTTTTCCTTCTTTCTTTTTTCTCTCTTCTTTCTTTTTTCTCTCTTCTTTCTTTTTTTTCTTTCTTCCTTTATATTTAAATATCCTTGTCATGATAGAGACCTAACACAATTGCTAATTAGTTTTGATAGGTACATGGAAATTATACATAAATATACTCAAACTTTGGTTACGAGGGCATATAACAAGGACGCTGATGCAAAACTGAACTATTTCTAAACTATATGCCCGAATTAAGAGAAAATGTTTATATGTTTTGTTCAAGTCGTTTTGACATACCCGAATCAGCTACAGAGACTTTTGAAAGAAGGACTTTTGGATATAAAAGAGATGTTTTTCATGTATCTGTCTATACCCGATGAGATGTTGGGTTCTTTATGTATGTGCAACTTTTCAAATAAAAACTTTTAAAAATTAAAAAAAAATAAAAAATAAAATACCCTTTGTTTGCAATTCTCGCATTGAACACCGAAGGGACAACAGGCAACAGAATGCAGTTTCATTTCATATTTAAAATATTCTGTATCTCAATTACAGGAATATATATTTTTATCAAATGTCTATTTAATACACTCATATTTTCCTAGTTTTAATAAACTACATGTTCAATACATGGCCCATCTAATCTAACTGAGCACATATTTACAAGTCCAAACATGGGTATATTGATTTAGTATGTATGAGCATTATTTTATTTACTATCTAATATATATATTTATATCAAAACCTCATTTTCACACCAGATTCTGAAAAATAAATTTAATTTTATTCTGAAATACCGTCAAACATTTTAAATTCACCAATGCAGTTATTTTTTAATATAGCAGACATTCATCCAATATAATAGATATATTAAACTAGAAGCGCTTATCTCAAACTAAATTATGAATAAAAAAAGGAATCAATATGTTATCAATATTAGTACACACTTATGAACAGATCGATTGACAGATGTTCTTACTAATGAATGTCTTTAATGTCCATAACCTGTGACTTTTTCAAGTATAGCAGGTATCCTCCAGCGTTACACACTGTAGATCAGTCACCTTTCAAACTGCTGCTCACAGGGGGTTGGCTGTTTGTCCTGCAGCCGAGTAGAATAATCCAAAGCAGAGAAAATCTGGAGCGCAAAAAGAAAAAGGGAACTGCAATAGTGTGAGATCCAACAACAATTTTTATTTTCACGCAAATAAAAACTACTCACAAGATTCCCAATAAATTGAGCATGTAGCAACAAACATGAGGAGTACTCCGGTGTTTCTCTCACGGCTGTGTCTTTGCAAGAGTCGGCGTGTGACGTCACCACCCGATCTATTACCGCGATATTTCGATCACACCTTTCTCCTCTGTCAGCTGTCAAACAGTTCACATTCAAGCATTCGGCGCCTCAACGCGTTTCCCCGCCTCCTCTGGCGGCTTTCTCAAGAGTACCAAATGCTTACTATAAGCTCCTACTTATACTAATGTAATACTAGTGCCCCCTGCTGTCCAAAAAGTGGCTCTTCGTATAGAAACTATACTTAATTTAATAATATCCTTTTCTTTCAGCTTCGGGCAGTATACCAATACATTGCGGTACGAAGTGTAATACATTATATACAAATAGCACAACATTTAAAATACACAAAAATTATAACATCATATATAATACATTCAATTACAATATTCGATACAATATATAATTTAAAAATACCACATTAAATTTAAAAACATATATTTTGGTAATTGACAATGTGCATAGAAGCATTCAATTGGAAGACAAATACTATACAAGAAATTGTTTTAATATTAATTCCAACTGTGTGCTAATATGTACACGTCAATCCAACTTTTGAATTGTTTTAAAAATACAAGTTCATATTCAGAATTAATTTAAAATCTGGTTTTTGTAAAAAACATTAAGAAAATTCATTCAAAAAATATTAGAATAGTTCATTAGAATTTTTTTTATATATATATTAATTTCTATACTAAAACTAATAAAATATAAAATCTAAAATATTAAAGCTATAATATAAAAAAAAAAAAAAAAAAACTTTTATAGGGATATCTATTATTTCTCTACACCATTACCAAATTACTAGGGAGGATTAATACTACTACTTTTCTGTTTGTTTATGGACACTATATAAATGCTGTAATGTCTATATCTACATTCAAACCCTTGGGAGCGAGGGTACCTAATTTATGGATCCAAAAAGTTTCCCTCCTTCTCAATTTCAATAAGCGATCACCCCCCATAGGGTCTTTGGGAACAATTTCTATCCCCTTAATGGTCAGACTTGAAGGATCACAATTATGTTTATCTGAAAAATGTCTTGGGACACTATGTTTCAAAAGTGTTTTTTTTAATATTTGCTATATGCTCACTAAATCTTTTTGATAGAATTCTTTTGGTCCGGCCCACATATTGTAGGCCACACCCACACTCTAATAAATATACTACATATACACTTTTACAGGTGATAAAAATTTTTACTTTGAATTCCTGCCCCGTTGTATTTGATTTAATTACTGATCTTTGTGAACTAATATTCTTAGACATTGGGCAGCGAGATTTATTGCATTTATATGTCCCATTTAGTTTCAAAAAAATTTTTGGGCTGTTATTTTTTTTTTTTTTATTTATATATTTTTATTGAGGAAACATAGCACATAGGTACATACATGGATAAAAAAAAACAAAATAAAAAATAAAGATGACAACAGGTGAACACAATACTATCCAAACACACACTGTTGCCTTAGTATCCAATCAAATCTGTTCCCCATTTGAGTTATTGAGGATTTGCTGTGTCATCAAGGATTTCTAGCTCCCCTGGAGGGAACAGACTTTTTGGAAACAGAGATGACACCAGTGTCGAGCTGTGCTATCAACATATAAAACAATTTGATTCAAAAACCGTGGTCAGGTGACCCACAGATTAAAATACAAAGAGGAACAAGGCAGTAACTCCTAACATCAAATAACAGAAATTTGGTGTGAGATAGATGATAAACATTGCATAATATAAAACATTGAGAAATATTAAATATTAATATACAAGAGTTTCTGTCGCGCCCTCAGGGTGAAACCGAACCACAGGTGGGTCAAAACATTACTTTGGGCAGTAATCAATCTCAGCATAAGCCACACTAGGAGAACCAAGGTACACTCTTACGTGAAACCTTCTACAAATTAAAGATTATCTAGGATGGGAATACTTCTACTGACAGGTTATAAGTAAAAAAAAAATATTTATGTAAACACAGCACTTTTATTCTTGTTAGGGTCCAAAGAGCAGGTTAGACTCTTTGGATAGGGCAGAGGCTACCAAACTCTGCCAAAAGAGGTATGGAGGGGTAATACAGGGAAAAATTTACTAGATCATTGCTACTCTGGGACTAAAAATGTAGGAATTCAAAAACTCGAAAAAATTTAAATGAATGGGAGAGAGCGGGTATGCTGGATACTTCTTTAAATACTATATACTAGTGAGTCGTTGAGGAGCTCTGAGAGTGCAGAAGGATAAGCTCTTCCCTGATATTAGTGGCTAGACCTAGTCTCTCAATTTATGGCTATAGAAGAATGTGTTATAACATCAAATGGCCTTAGTTATCCAAGGCACATACCATCTATACTGCCCCTTTAACTGTGCGCTCAAATATGGACAAAAATACCCCTTTCCCCATCTAAGAGTACAGTGTAAATAGCTTAAGCATTTATATGGGGTCATTTGTCACTAAACCTATGAAGTTGTACAGGAGAATAAAGCTGCACAATGTCTGTCTATATATATCTGAGAGTACAGATGTTGGAAATACATACGCATTCAGAGGGTAAGTGCAAACCATGTATACATCTGTCTAGGTCACAAGAAAACATTATCTGGCTACAACACATATCATCTGTCTAAATGGCTTAGTCACATCAGTATTATGCATGTACGATCTCTAAACACAGCTCAAGTTAAGCAAACTCATACTAATAACAAAGTCTCTCCTGTGTGCAGTGATTAATACCAGCCCCCCTAAACCGTTAAGGAGAAACTTAGCATAGCAAAATATATAGCAGTTCCTTTGCATGAGTCAATATACATTTGTCCCAGAGATAACCAAATTTGAGATAAGATATGTAAGACTGAGGCTAACGGGTAACCTAGGATCCAAGGAAAGGACTTCACACTAGCCCACTCCTGCACGTCTGATTATACAGACTAAGTGGCGATAGGTACAGCATGCCGGGGAAGTCTGAAAAATCCTCCCCCAGCTCCAAGATAAAGTAGGGCTGCACATGGGTAAGTCCGCTTTTCTCCTCACCACGCTGTCGCCAAGCATGAAAGATCTGCAGACCTGCACGGGGACCCGTCCAGCCTCGGCCCGCAGTGGCTCCGTCCAAGGTGAACCGGTATGTATTGCGGTTTTAGAAAAGTCCGTCACAGCATTTCGGGACTTAGCTGTGGGGGGCCCCATGCATGTATATGACTCCATAGCTCCGGTCTGTGAGTAGGTGGTCTTCGTAGCATTGCGATTACTTTGCAGCTGTATGGGACTGGTATGCAAGTTGGAGCTGGGACCAATCTCTTCCACTATAGTGGGCTCAGTATGCTTGCTCTCATTACCCCGAGCACCCGCCATTTCCAGAAGCCGGTCGAATCTTTTACAAATCCGCTTCTCGTGTTCCTCAAATAGGGCCTGCACTTGCAGAAAGAAAGTCCCCTCCATGATTTTGTTAACCCGGTACCCCGGGGGGGGGGTGCCGAGAACTCTCACACGAGCAGCCGCAGAAAGGCCTCAGCGGTCCGGTCTGGGAGCACCCAGAATTCTCAAAATAAAAGTATAGGCTAGATCAGCACATCAACCTCTGCATTAGTAGGCACTATATCATGCTGGATGGCTGAGCTTCATCGAGGTGACAGGCAAAATCTGAATTTGTGTTGCAGAGCTCCCAGTTAAGCGGCCATCTTCAGACCTGGCCCCAGGCTGTTCGTTTTTGAATCTCTATTTGTTTTGTTTGCATCTCTGAGTTTACTTGGGACAACTAAATTCTTTAGATTGGTATTCTTTTTAAAAACCAAATTGGGTCTACTGTCAAGTACTTTATTCAATAATGGATCACTTGTTAGCACCAACCAATATTTATTAAGAACCCCCTTAACTTTATTCACTCCCTCCCCATACTGAGTTATAAATTTTACTGTTGGTGGATTTTTATTTACATCTATCACTTTTTTCTTATTTTCCCTATCATCCATTTCAACAGCAGACATTATTTTGGAGAGATCTGTCTCATTGTATGATCGTGATACAAATTTTTTGCATAAAATGTCAGCTTCTTGCTTGTAATCAGTGATTTTGGAACAGTTACGCCTGATTCTTGTAAACTGGCTTTTAGGGATATTTTTTATCCATTTACTGTAATGTCCACTTTTTTTTCTTCAGATAAACATAATTGTGATCCTTCAAGTCTGACCATTAAGGGGATAGAAATTGTTCCCAAAGACCCTATGGGGGGTGATCGCTTATTGAAATTGAGAAGGAGGGAAACTTTTTGGATCCATAAATTAGGTACCCTCGCTCCCAAGGGTTTGAATGTAGATATAGACATTACAGCATTTATATAGTGTCCATAAACAAACAGAAAAGTAGTAGTATTAATCCTCCCTAGTAATTTGGTAATGGTGTAGAGAATTAATAGATATCCCTATAAAAGTTTTTTTTTTTTTTTTATATTATAGCTTTCATATTTTATTAGTTTTAGTATAGAAATTAATATATATATAAAAAAAAATTCTAATTAACTAGTCTAATTTTTTTTAAATGAATTTTCTTAATGTTTTTTACAAAAAACAGATTTTAAATTAATTCTGAATATGAACTTGTATTTTTAAAACAATTCAAAAGTTGGATTGACGTGTACATATTAGCACACAGTTGGAATTAATATTAAAACAATTTCTTGTATAGTATTTGTCTTCCAATTGAATGCTTCTATGTACATTGTCAATTACCAAAATATGTTTTTAAATTTAATGTGGTATTTTTAAATTATATATTGTATCGAATATTGTAATTGAATGTATTATATATGATGTTATAATTTTAGTGTATTTTAAATGTTGTGCTATTTGTATATAATGTATTACACTTCGTACCGCAATGTATTGGTATACTGCCGAAGCTGAAAGAAAACATAATTTATGCTTACCTGATAAATTTATTTCTCTTGTAGTGTATCCAGTCCACGGATCATCCATTACTTATGGGATATTATCTCCTCCCTAATAGGAAGTGCAAAGGAAGTGCAAGAGGATTCACCCAGCAGAGCTGCTATATAGCTCCTCCCCTAACTGCCATTACCAGTCATTCGACCGAAAACATGCAGAGAAAGGAAAACCATAGGGTGCAGTGGTGACTGTAGTTTAATAGAAAAATTACCTGCCTTAAAGTGACAGGGCGGGCCGTGGACTGGATACACTACAAGAGAAATAAATTTATCAGGTAAGCATAAATTATGTTTTCTCTTGTTAAGTGTATCCAGTCCACGGATCATCCATTACTTATGGGATACCAATACCAAAGCTAAAGTACACGGATGACGGGAGGGACAGGCAGGCTCTTTATACGGAAGGAACCACTGCCTGAAGAACCTTTCTCCCAAAAACAGCCTCCGAAGAAGCAAAAGTGTCAAATTTGTAAAATTTGTAAAAAGTATGAAGAGAAGACCAAGTTGCAGCCTTGCAAATCTGTTCAACAGAAGCCTCATTCTTAAAGGTCCAAGTGGAAGCCACAGCTCTAGTAGAATGTGCTGTAATTCTTTCAGGAGGCTGCTGTCCAGCAGTCTCATAGGCTAACCGTATTATGCTACGAAGCCAAAAGGAGAGGTAGCCGAAGCTTTTTGACCTCTCCTCTGACCAGAATAAACGACAAACAGGGAAGACGTTTGTCGAAAATCCTTAGTTGCCTGTAGATAAAATTTCAGGGCACGGACTAAATCTAGATTGTGTAGCAGACGTTCCTTTTTCGAAGAAGGATTAGGACACAAAGATGGAACCACAATCTCTTGATTGATATTCCTGTTAGTGACCACCTTAGGTAGGAACCCAGGTTTAGTACGCAGAACTACCTTGTCTGAATGAAAAATCAGATAAGGAGAATCACAATGTAAGGCAGATAACTCAGAGACTCTTCGAGCCGAGGAAATCGCCATTAAAAACAGAACTTTCCAAGATAACAACTTGATATCAATGGAATGAAGGGGTTCAAACGGAACCCCCTGTAAAACATTAAGAACTAAGTTCAAACTCCATGGTGGAGCAACAGTTTTAAACACAGGCTTGATCCTAGCTAAAGCCTGACAAAAAGCTTGAATGTCCGGAACTTCTGACAGACGTTTGTGTAAAAGAATGGACAGAGCTGAAATCTGTCCCTTTAAGGAACTAGCGGATAAACCCTTTTCTAAACCTTCTTGTAGAAAAGACAATATCCTCGGAATCCTAACCTTACTCCATGAGTAACTCGTGGATTCGCACCAATATAAGTATTTGCGCCATATCTTATGGTAAATCTTTCTGGTAACAAGCTTCCTAGCCTGTATTAAGGTATCAATAACTGACTCAGAAAAACCACGTTTTGATAAAATCAAGCGTTCAATTTCCAAGCAGTCAGCTTCAGAGAAATTAGATTTTGATGTTTGAAGGGACCCTGGATCAGAAGGTCCTGTTTCAGAGGTAGCGACCAAGGTGGACAGGATGACATGTCCACTAGATCTGCATACCAAGTCCTGCGTGGCCATGCAGGCGCTATTAGAATCACTGATGCTCTCTCCTGTTTGATTCTGGCAATCAATCGAGGAAGCATCGGGAAGGGTGGAAACACATAAGCCATCCCGAAGGTCCAAGGTGCTGTCAAAGCATCTATCAGAACCGCTCCCGGATCCCTGGATCTGGACCCGTAACGAGGAAGCTTGGCGTTCTGTCGAGACGCCATTAGATCTATCTCTGGTTTGCCCCAACGTCGAAGTATTTGGGCAAAGACCTCCGGATGAAGTTCCCACTCCCCCGGATGAAAAGTCTGACGACTTAAGAAATCCGCCTCCCAGTTCTCCACTCCCGGGATGTGGATTGCTGACAGGTGGCAAGAGTGAGACTCTGCCCAGCGAATTATCTTTGATACTTCCATCATTGCTAGGGAGCTTCTTGTCCCTCCCTGATGGTTGATGTAAGCACAGTCGTGATGTTGTCCGACTGAAACCTGATGAACCCCCGAGTTGTTAACTGGGGCCAAGCCAGAAGGGCATTGAGAACTGCTCTCAATTCCAGAATGTTTATTGGTAGGAGACTCTCCTCCTGATTCCATTGTCCCTGAGCCTTCAGAGAATTCCAGACAGCGCCCCAACCTAGTAGGCTGGCGTCTGTTGTTACAATTGTCCAGTCCGGCCTGCTGAATGGCATCCCCCTGGACAGATGTGGCCGAGAAAGCCACCATAGAAGAGAATTTCTGGTCTCTTGATCCAGATTCAGAGTAGGGGACAAGTCTGAGTAATCCCCATTCCACTGACTTAGCATGCACAATTGCAGCGGTCTGAGATGTAGGCGTGCAAAGGGTACTATGTCCATTGCTGCTACCATTAAGCCGATCAGCTCCATGCATTGAGCTACTGACGGTGTTGAATGGAATGAAGGACACGGCATGCATTTTGAAGCTTTGTTAACCTGTCTTCTGTCAGGTAAATCTTCATTTCTACAGAATCTATAAGAGTCCCCAAGAAGGGAACTCTTGTGAGTGGAAAAAGAGAATTCTTCTTCTCGTTCACCTTCCATCCATGCGACCTTAGAAATGCCAGTACTAACTCTGTATGAGACTTGGCAGTTTGAAAGCTTGAAGCTTGTATCAGAATGTCGTCTAGGTACGGAGCTACCGCAATTCCTCGCGGACTTAGTACCGCCAGAAGAGCACCCAGAACCGTTGTGAAGATTCTCGGAGCCGTAGCCAATCCGAATGGAAGAGCTACAAACTGGTAATGCCTGTCTAGAAAGGCAAACCTTAGATACCGGTAATGATCTTTGTGAATCGGTATGTGAAGGTAAGCATCCTTTAAATCCACTGTGGTCATGTACTGACCCTTTTGGATCATGGGTAAAATTGTCCGAATAGTTTCCATTTTGAACGATGGAACTCTTAGGAATTTGTTTAGGATCTTTAAATCCAAGATTGGCCTGAAAGTTCCCTCTTTTTTGGGAACCACAAACAGATTTGAGTAAAACCCTTGTCCTTGTTCCGACCGCGGAACCGGATGGATCACTCCCATTAATAAAAGATCTTGTACGCAGTGTAGAAACGCCTCTTTCTTTATTTGGTTTGTTGACAACCTTGACAGATGAAATCTCCCTCTTGGGGGAGAGAATTTGAAGTCTAGAAGGTATCCCTGAGATATGATCTCTAACGCCCAGGGATCCTGGACATCTCTTGCCCAAGCCTGGGCGAAGAGAGAAAGTCTGCCCCCCACTAGATGCGTTCCCGGATCGGGGGCCCTCGATTCATGCTGTCTTAGGGGCAGCAGCAGGTTTCCTGGCCTGCTTGCCCTTGTTCCAGGACTGGTTAGGTCTCCAGCCTTGTCTGTAGCGAGCAACAGCTCCTTCCTGTTTTGGTGCAGAGGAAGTTGATGCTGCTCCTGCTTTGAAATTACGAAAGGAACGAAAATTAGACTGTCTAGCCTTAGGTTTGGCTCTGTCTTGAGGCAGGGCATGGCCTTTACCTCCTGTAATGTCAGCGATAATTTCTTTCAACCCGGGCCCGAATAAGGTCTGCCCTTTGAAAGGTATATTAAGCAATTTAGATTTAGAAGTAACGTCAGCTGACCAGGATTTTAGCCACAGTGCTCTGCGTGCCTGAATGGCGAATCCGGAATTCTTAGCCGTAAGTTTAGTTAAATGTACTACGGCATCTGAAATAAATGAGTTAGCTAACTTAAGGGCTTTAAGCTTGTGTGTAATCTCATCTAATGGAGCTGATTCAAGTGTCTCTTCCAGAGACTCAAACCAAAATGCTGCTGCAGCCGTGACAGGCGCAATGCATGCAAGAGGTTGCAATATAAAACCTTGTTGAACAAACATTTTCTTAAGGTAACCCTCTAACTTTTTATCCATTGGATCTGAAAAGGCACAGCTATCCTCCACCGGGATAGTGGTACGCTTAGCTAAAGTAGAAACTGCTCCCTCCACCTTAGGGACCGTTTGCCATAAGTCCCGTGTGGTGGCGTCTATTGGAAACATCTTTCTAAATATCGGAGGGGGTGAGAACGGCACACCGGGTCTATCCCACTCCTTAGTAACAATTTCAGTAAGTCTCTTAGGTATAGGAAAAACGTCAGTACTCGCTGGTACCGCAAAATATTTATCCAACCTACACATTTTCTCTGGTATTGCAACTGTGTTACAATCATTCAGAGCCGCTAACACCTCCCCTAGTAATACACGGAGGTTTTCCAGCTTAAATTTAAAATTTGAAATATCTGAATCCAGTTTGTTTGGATCAGAACCGTCACCCGCAGAATGAAGCTCTCCGTCCTCATGTTCTGCAAATTGTGACGCAGTGTCTGACATGGCCCTAATATTATCAGCGCACTCTGTTCTCACCCCAGAGTGATCACGCTTACCTCTTAGTTCTGGTAATTTAGCCAAAACTTCAGTCATAACAGTAGCCATATCCTGTAATGTGATTTGTAATAGCCGCCCAGATGTACTGGGCGCTACAATATCACGCACCTCCCGAGCGGGAGATGCAGGTACTGACACGTGAGGCGAGTTAGTCGGCATAACTCTCCCCTCGTTGTTTGGTGAAATATGTTCAATTTGTACAGATTGACTTTTATTTAAAGTAGCATCAATACAGTTAGTACATAAATTTCTATTGGGCTCCACTTTGGCTTTAGCACATATAGCACAGATATCTTCCTCTGAATCAGACATGTTTAACACACTAGCAAATAAACTAGCAACTTGGAAATACTTTTCAAGTAATTTACTATAATATGAAAACTTACTGTGCCTATAAGAAGCACAGAAAAAGTTATGACAGTTGAAAATTAATAAACTGAAAAGTTATAGCATCAAATCTTTGTAAAAAAAAAACACAATTTTAGCAAAGGATTGCTCCCATTAGCAAAGGATAACTAACCCTGATAGCAGAAAAACAAACAAAAAAACAAAAAACAGAAATAAACGTTTTTTTTATCAGTCAACTACAATCTCACAGCTCTGCAGTGAGTGATTACCTCCCTCAAAACAAGTTTTGAAGACCCCTGAGTTCTGTAGAGATGAACCGGATCATGCAGGGAAGACAATAAACTTCTGACTGAATTTTTAGATGCGTAGCAAAAGCGCCAAAAAAGGCCCCTCCCCCTCACACATAACAGTGAGAGAGATCAGTAAACTGTCATAAATTAAATAAAACGACTGCCAAGTGGAAAAAAATAGTGCCCAAAACATTTTTTCACCCAGTACCTCAGAAAATTAAACGATTTTACATGCCAGCAAAAAACGTTTAACATTAATAAATTGAGTGTTATTAAAAAGCCTGTTGCTAGTCCCTGCAAATTAGGCTAAAGTTTTATGCATACAGTATAATTCCAGTGAAGTGCCATTCCCCAGAATACTGAAGTGTAAAATATACATACATGACAGCCTGATACCAGTTGCTGCTACTGCATTTAAGGCTGAGTTTACATTATATCGGTATGGCAGAATTTTCTCATCAATTCCATTGTCAGAAAATAATAAGCTGCTACATACCTCTTTGCAGATTAATCTGCCCGCTGTCACCTGATCTGAAGTTTACCTCTCCTCAGATGGCCGAGAAACAGCAATATGATCTTAACTACTCCGGCTAAAATCATAGAAAGACTCAGGTAGATTCTTCTTCAAATTCTACCAGAGAAGGAATAACACACTCCGGTGCTATTATAAAATAACAAACTTTTGATTGAAGGTATGAAACTAAGTATAATCACCACAGTCCTCTCACACATCCTATCTATTTGTTGGGTGCAAGAGAATGACTGGTAATGGCAGTTAGGGGAGGAGCTATATAGCAGCTCTGCTGGGTGAATCCTCTTGCACTTCCTGTTGGGGAGGAGATAATATCCCATAAGTAATGGATGATCCGTGGACTGGATACACTTAACAAGAGAAAAGGATATTATTAAATTAAGTATAGTTTCTATTCGAAGAGCCACTTTTTGGACAGCAGGGGGCACTAGTATTACATTAGTATAAGTAGGAGCTTATAGTAAGCATTTGGTACTCTTGAGAAAGCCGCCAGAGGAGGCGGGGAAACGCGTTGAGGCGCCGAATGCTTGAATGTGAACTGTTTGACAGCTGACAGAGGAGAAAGGTGTGATCGAAATATCGCGGTAATAGATCGGGTGGTGACGTCACACGCCGACTCTTGCAAAGACACAGCCGTGAGAGAAACACCGGAGTACTCCTAATGTTTGTTGCTACATGCTCAATTTATTGGGAATCTTGGGAGTAGTTTTTATTTGCGTGAAAATAAAAATTGTTGTTGGATCTCACACTATTGCAGTTCCCTTTTCTTTTTGCGCTCCAGATTTTCTCTCCTTTGGATTATTCATCCAATATTGTATATTAGGCCTAAGACATCTTCTAGATTTATAGGATCTGTGTATTGGAACTCAGTATGGGACACTTAACACCTAGATAATAGATATTTACATTTCCTGGCCATCCTGGAAATGTATCTCAAACTGCAGACTTCCGGTCTCTCTGACCACAGGGGTTCAGGTGATATAATAGGAAATCTCATTATACAATTCCAGGCAGTGATTAAAAGTTTCTTTGAATGCAATTCCTTTGAAAAATCCCCATCTTCCTATCTAATAAAATGTCTGTTCTTTGTACTCTGATGTGTAATCGGCAAAGGGGTGTGGTGTCACGTCAGACTTGCAATACAAATGAATGAATGTATCTAGCAATGGTCAGAGCATGTCCAAGTTTAATATTTAATATATAAATATATTATTTTATCTATATATATATATATATATATATATATATATATATATATATATATCTCAAAGCAAAAAATTGCACTCACAGGGCTTCTATAAGGAATAACAAAGTTGTTTTTTATTGGAACGTTTTCGGGTTTATACTACCCTTCATCAGCCTAACAATAATGAAGAAAATCCCACAAAGTTGTGGCGCCAAACAAAAAAGTGCTGGAACGCATACTTGCGTTCCACTGTCTAGTGTATCAGGAAGTGCGCTTACGTCACTTCCGGTCCTGTATCACACTACGGCTCAAATTATTTATCAACTTAAACAAAGGTTACATTGTGACTCAAACAGAAAAATCAACATACTGATTATACTTGCCCTGTGTATTATAACAAATGTATGTGTAGTGAATTAGGACGGCTTATTTGTAAAGAGCGGTGGTAACCATGGCAACAGGAGTTGTTCACGTGTCAGTCTATGGGGCATATGTATCAAGGTCTGGCGGACCTGATCCGACACTGCGGATCAGGTCTGCCAGACCTCGCTGAATACAGCGAGCAATACGTTCGCCGTATTCAGCATTGCACCAGCGGCTCACAAGAGCTGCTGGTGCAACACCGCCCCCTGCAGACTCGCGGCCAATCAGGGGGTGTCAATCAACCCGATCGTACTCGATCGGGTTGTATTGTGGCGATGTGTGTTCGTTGTTCGCCTGCTCAGAGCGGGCGGACAGGTTATGGAGCAGCGGTCTTTGTGACCGCTGCTTCATAACTGTTGTTTCTGGCGAGCCTGCTGGCTCGCCAGAAACACAGAGCATCAAGCTCCATTCGGAGCTTGATACATATGCCCCTATATCTCACAAATGCTACATTCAATAGTGCACACCTATGTCCTATGAGTACATTTTCTAGATGCATGTGACAAACCACCTACTGTGTTATGGTGTACTATGTCAATAAAAGCTTGTTTTTAACTACTCTTGTGAAGACCCATGTTGTATAGTCATGTATTCATCACACAAATATATACATATTGGTGCTTTACAACTTATATCTTAGCGTGCACCTGTGTATATTCTCTGTATGTTACAAAGTTACTTTCTACAGAATGGTCATGAGCAAATCTAAATATACCTCTCAAGCCTCATACACTATTGATGCACCCCAGATAATGGGGTTGTCCTAACACTATATAATTTACACTAAAATACCTAAAAGAAACACCTATGGACTACACTGTCATACGTTAAAATTAAGTGCTTATTTTTTTCTAATTTTTTGATGTCTACAATCACATCCCTCTACAAGCTACCAACATATCTAGTCTGGTTGAGCCCACAACCTATCCAATATCGGAGTTTACCAATATGCTCAATAGATCTATTCCCTTATCTTATACAGAAATGTCAGTAAGTACATCACATAAGGGAATTAAACTGTCGCATAGATATATAAAATACAGAATGAACCAAACTGTCTCATCATATAATTATACAATAATATTTTAACAACTGTTAACATGTATAATGGTATGTCGAGATGGGTACAAAATACTGAGTGATCATGTGAACCCCTGGTCTGTAGTGCCCAATCATTTGGTCAAATGGCCATACACAACCACTGCCGGTATAAAGTCCCATGTGTACGTGGATGGTTGAGTGACGCCCCATGTTGTGTGAACTTGCACACATCACCTGAGACAAAAATGTACCAGGTGATATGTGCCGCTAGAGTAGTAAAAACCTGGAGTCCCACATAGTGAGATCCCAGAGTTAAACCCCCAGTCAAGTCCAAACAACACGGGCTTGCACCCCATGTATGTTTCCCACTCACATGAACTAAATAAGTAGTTTAAAATCCGGTGCTGAATTAAGTCCACCCGGATAGATTGTACCCAGTCTATAGATCCACTGGGCTTCCCGCATAAGGAGTGTCTTGTTCCTATCCCCTCCTCTGTCCAAGCTGGGCACATGGTCAATAATAATGTATCGTATGGATGATACCGGATGACGTTTGTTTGCACAGTATCTTGCCACTGGTTGGTCTGAGTTCCCTTTATCCAGGGCCAAACAAATCACTCTCTTATGGTTAGCCATGCGTTCTCTTAGCGTCCTAATTGTTTTGCCAACATAAAAGTTTTCGTGTTAATAAGCCCATTGCATGTAGTGCACCCAAGACAACGGTGTGAGCCCTTAATGCTGACCTTTTTTTCACTCTGGTAACTGCGTTTAGGGTCTGTTTTAACAAGCAAATCTCTCAGGTTAGTTACTCTCCGATATCCCACCATAAGGGCCACATTCCTGGTGAAGTGTAGTTTTGGATCAGATGAATCTACCGGCCAATGGGTCCTCAATATGTGACCTGTATTTGTAGTATACACAAATAATAAGGCAGAGGGCTGCCGAAACGCGTAGGACACGTTCAGTATACCCCTTATGCAAGGGCATTAAGCTTTTATGCTGTTTTATTGTTTTCTCCAATAAAGTCAATTTTGATTTAACGCCTGGAGGTCTCGCTGGTTTTTCTACAATTACGTCTGTATTTGTAGTAGTTGGGTGTGAAAGTAGTTTTCATGATAAGTTTATTTTCGATGACCTTCTGAGGTTTATCTTTCATCAAATCTGCTTGTGAGAGGAGTGATACTTCTCCCAGGATACAATCAACCAGCCTATCCTGGGAGAAGTATCTCTCCATTCACACCCATATTTTTGCACCCAGGCAGTTGACGACGGTGGGTCGACCTGCAGAGAGGATTTTTTATATATATATATATATATATATATTTTATCTAATGGCACTCAGCAATACCCTGACAAAACAATAACTAAATATACAGCATATACTATGTATTCTTGTATTTGCTTAAATATCCATGTTTGTTCACTGATGTGGTTAAACAAAATATCATGAAAAGGGACAACCCAATAATTTTCTTTCAAGACTCACATAGGTCATGTAATTTTAAACATCTTTCCAGTTTTCTTCTATTATCTAATTTGCCAAGTTCTCTATCTTTTGATGAAAAGAATACTTAGGTAGGATCAGGAGCAGCAAAGCACTACTGGGAGCTAGATGCTGATTGGTGGCTGCACATATATACCTCTTGTCACTTGATGCCTTCAGCTAGTTCCCAGTAGTGCTTTGGTACTTCTTTAAAAAAAAAGGATACCAAGAGAACAATGCAAATATGATAATAGAAGTGAACTGGAAAACTATTTAAAATTGTATGCTCTATATGAATCATGAAAAGTAAAAATCCCCCAACCACCACGCCCCCCCCCAAAAAAACTAGCACTAAAAAAACCTAAACTACCCATTGCCCCTAAAGGGGCATTTGTATGGGCATTGCCTTTAAATGGGCATTCAGCTTTTACTGCCCTTAAAAGGGCACTCAGCTCTTTTACTACCCTTAAAAAGGCATTCAGCATTTTACAAGCGCATTAAATCCCTAATCTTAAAAATAACCCCCCTCAAAAAAAAAAAAAAAAGCCTAAGTCTAACCCCCAAATAGGTACTCACTGTTCCTGAAGTCCGGTGGAGGTCTTCTCCCAGGCGGCTCCATCATCTTCTATCTTCCTCCGAAGCAAATGCGGCGAGGAGCTGGCTTCCCCGATGCACGGGTCCTCAGCGGCGTGGAGGCTCCTCTTCATGCGATTGTCTGTCGCACACTGAAGATTGAATGCAAGGTACCCCGTATTTATTGGGGTACCTTGCATTCCTATTGGCTGAAATTTTGAAATCAGCCAATAGGATGAGAGCTACTGAAATCTTATTGGCTGATTTGAACAGTGGTATCTATTTTGGTTTTAATTTAATGTCTATTATTATTACTAAATAAATAGACATTAAATTAAAACCAACATAGATAGGTTAGACATTTATTTATGTTCATATTTGTTTATACTAGTGACTGTAGTTGTATACTATATACATTTAAATATTTTCTTTTATTGAAGAAGTACACTGTGAGCACTACACTTTTTACACTACTACAGTTTGATGCCATAATATTGTTGCCAAACCAATACAACAATTGCCATTTATTTAGTATTTACTGTTCTATAAATACTGTTGTTGTCTGCTGTGTTCAGATTTTGCCACAGGAAGAGTCTCCTTTTTTGAGCTAAAAAAAAAAAAAAAAAAAAAAAATAAACTACAGTTCTTTTGACTGTTTGAATTTTTTTTCTGAAAAATTTAAATCATGGACATAAATATAGGGCAGTAATCGTGATGCATCGCCGAATCAAATCATTACCATGATAATCGTAATCGAATCGTGAGAACAGTGAAGATGCGCACCCCTAATGCACACGTCACCCAGAAACACCAAACCCTGTCTCTAATGCGCACATCTCACCCAGAAACACCCAACCCTGTCTGTAATGTGCATCTCACCCAGAAATGCCCAACAATGTCTCTAATGTGCCCATCTTACCCAGAAACACCCAACCCTGTCTCTAACGCGCATCTCACCCAGAAACACCCAACCCTGTCTCTAACGCGCATCTCACCCAGAAACAACCAACCCTGTCTCTAATGCGCATCTCACCCAGAAACAACCAACCCTGTCTCTAATGCGCATCTCACCCAGAAATGCCCAACAATGTCTCTAATGCGCACATCTCACCCAGAAACACCCAACCCTGTCCCTAATGCGCATCTCACCCCGAAATGCCCAACCCTGTCTCTAGTGCTCACATCTCTCCTTCAAATACCCAACCCTGACTCTAATGCGCACATCTCTCCTAGAAATGCTCACTCAAAGTTCCCCAAGAAATGCCGAAACACACCCACTGCATACAGTCCCTTTGGTCTTCATGGGGTTATCACAGATGTTGAATAGTGTACATTTGTAACAAAGAAAATATCTAAAATCTTCTGCACTTTTGATGATAGTATTAGCTGTTTCAGAATGGAGAGGAGCGAGCAAACCAGGCATAGTGAAGTGAGCAGAGGCTGTGATGAGAAGTTGTTCGACTATCTATTTAAAGGGATTAACAGAGAGATGAAGATAACCCAACAATCATTAGCTTTAAACTGTAAAAGTTGCAGAAAAGATGTCTGTACTTTAACTGTTAAAGAACATACATCTTTTCTGCAACGTTTACAGTTTAATAACACTTGTCCCGGCGTCGGATAGAAATTGTGCATCCCTGCACAGCAAGTCCGTATGACAACTGCAAGCAGCTGATATGTCTTACCGTACCCGGAATCAGACGTCTGGTTAGTCAATGTGGCTATCAGATAGTGGTGCTCTGGAATCTGGATAGCAGGCTGAGAGACTTGGTTATGTACAGAGAGAGTTCAGTGTGCTTAGAGGGTTCCGGAAGGTGGTGGGAGGAGTTGAGTATCAGCTGGGCTGTAGGAAGCCGGAGGAACCATACGTCATGTATCCGATTCCCTCCCTCATAACAGGTATGGTGCCTCTGGTCTACTGGAGACTGTCTGGCGGCCCAGCGTGGCCCGCCCCTGCCCCCTGGGACGATGTCTTCTTTTCATGTTTAGAAGTCTAGTCAGTGAGTCTCACTATCCTTTTAAATTTACGATCTCCTGCTGCTGAGCCTGCGTGTCTGACCGACGTCACTGCTCAGCTGTCAGACTGTTACATGCCCACAGCTCCCGCGACCCCCACATTAGGGTTCTACAACCCCATATGGGGTCGCGACCCACAGTTTAAAAAGGGCTGTTCTAGGCCAAGGTGTAGTAAAAATCGAAGTCATATTGTTTGTTAGTAGACTATTGGGTTGAGATAGCAGCTGGGGAGGTATACTTGTTTTCCCTCCATTATACAGTACTATATGCTTCTCAGACATTGTCTCCACAATTCCCAGCTAATGCAGTGAGTCTCTATTTTGTTGCAAAAATCATACTTTCCATTGATTCAATGTGGGTAAGATTGGTTAGTACCTGGCTCCACCTAGGGCCCTTAGGTTTTCGCCAGACTTTAGCAATGGCTAGTTTTTTACCCATAAATAGATAAATGCACATTTTAAGTATGCATAGCAGTGTTTTTTTCTGGAAATATGTGAAATAACCGTGCCTGGGACCTCTCTTATATTAATGCCAAATTTCATACAGTAATAGAAGCTTCTAGACCATAACCGTTGGATTTTTGAACACTCCCACCACATGTAAGTCGCTGTTCCTATTTTACCACACCCCCTCCAGCAAAATGGTGAGTTTATATGGGATATTTGAAAGAGTTTAAGGGCAGTGAAATGCCATTGGGTAAAGAGTTTAAAATAAAGCTCGTAAAGAGTGGTTCCGTGGATTGCGTTATATGTTGTTTTTTTTACTTATTTTTTATTTATTTATGTTTTTCTGTAGTGGTGCCCCTACCTCACTACAATCGTTAGGGTGCTCCCCACCTTCCAATTCTTCTTTTGCCATAGTGCGGTTTCCAATATCTACAAAAAAAGTTTCTGTAGAGAAGGGACCTCCGACCGGCACAAGTTGATTGCTACAGATGATGTCACTGTCTGTGACGAGCTGGCATCTGCCTTTATATGACAATGGAGCAACGATTGTGCTCTGTTAACATATGATGAGAGATGACTGCAGCTCAGGAACATCAGCGACGTAGATCTAATTTATGCGGTACAATGGGCTTTGTATCGCATGATGTAGATCTACATCATGGTAGGTTAAAGTGAAGGTAAACTTTGAGGAATGAAAGTCCGTTTTTTAAAACTACTATTAAAAACAGGGGCACTTTCATTCATCAAAGTTTACAAATCAGCCGTTTTGATTAAAAACTTACCTTTTTCACAGCCAGAGCAGCTTCCCCCTCCTGGAAATCCTCTCTTCACACGTCAGCAATGACTAATCGGCTTCTTCCAATCACAGCATGGCCTCAGGCAATAACCACCCTGGGGGAAAGCCATGATTGGAGGAAGCCAGATTAGTCATTGCTGACGTGGGAAGAGAGGATTTCCAGGAGGGAAAAGCTGCTGTAGCTTTGAAAAGAAACAAAGGTAAGTTTTTAATCAAAACGGCTGATTTGTAAACTTTGATGAATGAAAGTGCCCTGTTTTTAATAGTATTTTTAAAAAACTGGCTTTCATTCACCAAAGTTTACATTCACTTTAAGGGATTAAAACATGTAAAGTTTTGCCATCACTGCAAGCCTTGAGCTAAAGATCATTCCTTCCAACCAGGTGAACTGGCTATCAGTTGATTTTAAGGGATCAGATAGGCTGAGGGAGGCCCCCAAGAGTGCAATGGGTCAGTCCACCCCTGCTACTGCACCAACGGTTGTTTCACCCCTGTCTAGAAAAGTGAAGCAATGCCCAGCACTTGCTGCACTCAGGTGCACGCTCCAGGGGTCCTGCACATGCCCTAACGATAGCAAAGAAACAAGGAGGAAGCAGCACCACTTGAAGAAATATTCAATGCTTATTTATTGGGACATCACAAAAAGCACAATGCTCTACGTTTCTGTCTATCTGTTGCAACATGATTAAGGTCAGATAGACCGAAACGTTGTGCTTTTTGTGATGTCCCAATAAATAAGCATTGAATATTTTAAGTGGTGCTGATTCCTCCTTGTATCTTTGCCACCCCTGTCTAGGCCAACTACTCATTCCACATCTTCCATTACGCTCCAATTACAACACACACAATCCCATCTTAAAGGGACATTCCAGTCAAAATTTAAAGGTATCCTAAACACCTCGTCATTCAAGAAATTATCACAATAAATATAAAGTGTGTGCAGCAACAATCTCCATACTCACAATATTATGTGCATCTGACCTGTTATTTTACCCTTTTGAACTTTTCCTCTAAACTGTAGCCTATGTGTTAGATAGGGAGCCGCCATGTTGTAACGCACGTTACGAGGAGATATGCGGTCACATGATGCGCTCGTCCGTGTTGCCGGAACAGCCTGTGCATAGGAGTTTTTTTTTTCTTTGAAGTTCGTTTACATTACTTCTGAAGCACTTCCTCTCCGACTAAGCAGCAGACCCATAGTAAAGCTTAGAGAGATGAGCGACTGGTTCACACAGCACCTCTAGTGTACAGCTCAGCAAGGGATCAGCATTATATATCATCTAATATATTTTTATAGGTAACTAAATTAAGGTCAGTGCATTCCTGTCTACATATAGCCACAAACTACAAAAACATCCATTACGGTTTATTATTTTTTCTTTTTTTAATGCCCTTTCTCTTGATAGTCAACTGAGTGGATATTGTAGTGCCGGTGAGGGAAAATGTTATTCACAATTGCGTGCGTGCTCACAGGGGGAATGACGTGAGAACCAAGAATGTGCCCAGCCCCCTTGTCACTGTCTGGAAGCGATCGCCATAGGAGGGGGAAGATCGCCTTTAGATTAAAAAAATATTAAGGTAGACATTATATAAATGCAAAATGGTCTATGCTGTATTGCTCAGTATTGGCAAAGATATATGATAGCAAAAATAAGTTTAGTTCATTGATGGCAAGTGTTAAAGGTTCCTTTAAATGCACATAAATGTATTACAGTTTTGAATAGAAACATATTTACACTATACATGTATTGGCAAAAATGCTTCTAGTAAAAGTTATCACTGTTTTAGTGTTAACATTTTTCTCTGCACGTGCATGTGAAGGATAGTTAGATATTGTCACTGCACCCACATTTTAAATAATGCAGCTGCTCAGATCATCAGTGTGGCTTGTATGATGTCAGCAATTAACAAATTGAGTCATTACCAGATGGTACAAGCACCTTAGCCTGTCCGAGCAAGTGCTGTGTTTAAAATGCTGGTGCACGGCGCATACTTAAATACACTTTGAAACAGCTATAGCTTTTATTAGAAGCATTTTTGCTAATACATTTATATTACAAAATTGCTTCTGTTCAATACCAAAATGTACCCTTGTGGTTTCCAATTTTGGCTGTAATATCCCTTTAAGTGTAACTGTCAAAACACTCACAGCACCTAGCAAATGCCAGCACTGGCTTCTACAACTATAAAATGCCCTGGGTGCAAAACCCTAATGCAAAATGTTTTTCATGCACTCACCTGAGTAACTATTGATACCAAAGAGCCACGGAATGTTCTGCAACTCAGTCTCACGTGTACAACAAGCAGCTCTGTTACACACTGATATAATTATTAGGTGAAAAAAAGTGTATACCCCGCCCCACCCCCCAAAAAAAAATATTCTGCAGACGCCCATGCAATAAACCATCTCTATTGTATATAGACCCGTTAATTCTACCATCGTGGAAAATTATAAAGATCGTGTAATTTGAATTTAAAAAGAGATATCTTAATTTACCCTTGTCTGTGTGCCACTGACGGGCCTACCTTTGCTATGTAAACCACCGGTTGCACATGACTGTGACTCTAACGTACAGTCTCACACACACAGTCACACCGAGCTGATGTACTCTTGCTGCTGCTGCTGGCAATGACCCAAGCTATGGCAAATCCCTCCCCTTCCAGTGATGGAGACTACAGCCAATGACAGTGCAGGGCTCCCCGAGGCAAGCCGCTGCTGACGTTTCGGCGATGCTACGTAACTGCTTGGGCAATCAGGCAGTCAAATCCAGGGAAAACGAAAGAGCGTTCTGGAAGTCAGCCGTGATCCTCCCTCCGCGCGCCCAAGGCCACTTTTCCCTGCTGTTCATCTCCTTCTTGTGGACGCTCAGCAAGCACACGCATACTCCGGTGGTTATGGGCAGCGTGAGTCGCCGCGTGTTTTAGTACCCTGCTGCTTGTGAGCGGTTAAGCCGTTGGATGCTGTCCCAGTGTCGCCATCGATAATGCTTAAGATGAAGTTGCCCCAAAGGAAGAGCAAACTAAAGGCATCTGATGATGAGGAGGACGAAGAGGAGCGCGGCCCCTGCTCTATGTGCGAACCTGGCGCCTTACAGAGGGAGGCAGCGTACAAATGGTTTGTGAATTCGCTGGGCCCTGCTCACCGCCTAGAGTTCGCCTGTGGGCTCCTGGACCTGTGTAACCCGCTAGAGTTGCGGTTCCTGGGATCATACTTGGAGGATCTAGCTCGTAAGGACTGCCACTATCTGCGGGACTTCGAGACCCGCGCCAACGGGCTCAGTGAGGAGGCGGCGGCGGGGCTGCAACAGCTGTTGGGGAACCTGAGCGACTCGGCCTCCCGCTCCAAGCTTATAATTTATTTGGCGCTGCTCAGCCCAGAGAACCGAGAGGTTGCTAGCCGTATGTATCGCCTGCTACTATTGCCAACTGTCGGTCCTGGTGGACTTCTGGGTGGGTGGGACGAAGAGGAGGACGAGAGAGAGCCCCGGGAGGTGGAGGCTGCCAGCGAAGAGCTGCTCCTGCTCTTTACCATGGCCTCTTTGCACCCGGCCTTCTCTTTTCACCAGAGGGTCAACATGCAGGAGAAGCTTGAAGAGCTTCGGAAAGCTATGTGCAGGATTCGGCGAACCCAGGTTAGTGAGGGTGGGCTGGCTGCTACATTCATTGTCTGCCCTAGAAATAATGGCGATATCAATCTCTCCATGTTTTATGTAATCTTGTGGAGCTGAATTACTGAAGTGCAAGGTTAGTCCTTTTACTTTAATGAATGGTTTACTAGAGTTCCTTACATTGGTATGAGTTTAGCTCTTGATTTCATTCTTTCTGGATTACTCAACAGATCTTTATTTGATCGATATGAAGCTGGATTACTGAAATACTCCGTTTTAGTGAATCCGCTTCAGACGATAGCATGACGGGTTTTTATAAGAGATGTTGATTAAATTCGTATATAATAATTGTTCGTTATTACTGTATGTATACCAGGGCTGTCAGTCCTGTCACTGCTGACAAGTGTAATGAACCACATGCTGTTACTCAATGTCACCTGTGACTGTACTGTCATGCCATACCAAAGTCAATGTTGTCATCAAATGAATTTTTCCTTCTAATTTTATATAACTGAGGTACAAATATCAAGGTTTTAACCACTTTTTGGTAATCGCAGTTAATTACATTATTACAATTTTATAGTAGTCAGGGAGCTTATTGAAATAGCAGAGCTCTGAAATGTATGTTTTAGTATTTAGTTTCTAAAGAGCTAGGCAGTAATTGGTGTAATATTGTAACTTTTATAGAGCCACTTAGCAGTGTTAGTGCTGTTCTTTATAGAATTAGGCAACAAATTCGCTATTAAATGCTTATTAAAAGGACATAATAGAGCAAACATGACATGCTGTAATTATTTAAACTATTACATTTAGCACTAGTTACCCTGCAATGCTCTGTTTAAAATCCTCAGATTTTTGCACAATTTTATTCTTTTAGCACTTTGTTTTCACCATGGCATTGACAAACGTTACGTTACTCATACCCAACATCTGTAGTGTAGATGCTTCTATCCACCAAGCTAATTTTCCATTCCTATACTTCATTTTCTTTAGCTAATATTTTAAGTGTATAATAAACTGCTGCAAACTTAGAGGCACACCAGTTTAGTAGTAATATTTTTATTTTATTTATTTTTTTTATTTTTTTTACAGTCACTCATCCCTAACACTCAGGATTATAGATGTGGCTTGTAATTGCAGAATATGTGCACGTTTGCCACAGATGCAATGTTTTGACTATTTTTAACTCCATTTGCAAGAGATAAACACATAATTAACCCCTTAGTGACCCGGCCATTTTTCAATTTTCTTACAGTTTGGGACCAGGGCTATTCATACATTTCAGTGGTGTTTGTGTTTAGCTGTAATTTTCCTCTTACTCATTTACTGTATCCATACATATACCTTTTTTTTTTTTCTCGCCATTAAATGGACTTTCTAAAGATACTATTTTCATCATATCTTATAATTTACTAAAACATTTTTATAAAATATGATGAAAAAAACATACTTTTTCTAACTTTGACCCCCAAAATTTGTTCCACATCTACAACCACCAAAAACACCCATGCTAAATAGTTTCCAAATGTTGTCTTGAGTTTAGAAATACCTAATGTTTACATGTTCTTTGCTTTTTTTGCAAGTTAAAGGGCAATAAGTACAAGTAGCACTTTGCTTATTTCCAAATCATTTTTTTCTCTTAAAATTAGCGATACTTACATTGTAATGCTGATATGTGTCAGGAATCCCTTAATAACCCTTCGTGTATGTGTGTGTGTGTGTATATATATATATGTGTGTATATTTCTACACACCCCTGTTAAAATGTCAGGTTTCTGTGATGTAAAAAAATGAGACAAAGATAAATCATTTCAGAACGTTTTCCATCTTTAATGTGACACATAAACTGTACAGCTCAATTGAAAAACAAACTGAAATCTTTTAGGTAAAGGGAAGTTAAAAAATAAAATAATATGGTTGCATAAGTGTGAACACCCTTAAACTAATGCTTTTTTGAAGCACCTTTTGATTTTATTACAGCACTCAGTCTTTTTGGGTATGAGTTTTTCAGCATGGCACATCTTGACTTTGCAAGATTTGCCAACTCTTCTTTGCAAAAACACTCTAAATCTGTCAGAATGCAAGGGCATCTCCTGTGCACAGCCCTCTTCAGATCACCCCACAGATTTTGAATTGGATTCAGGTCTGGGCTCTGGTTGGGCCATCCCAAAACTTTAATCTTCTTCTGGTGAATCCATTCCTTTATTGATTTGGATGTATGCTTTGGGTCGTTGTCATGCTGAAAGATGACGTTCCTCTTCATGTTCAGCTTTCTAGCAGAAGCCTGAAGGTTTTGTGCCAATAATGTCTGGTATTTGGAACTGTTCATTATTCCCTCTACCTTGACTAAGGCCCCAGTTCCAGCTGAAGAAAAACAGCCCCAAAGCATGATTCTGACACCACCATGCTTCACTGTGGGTATGGTGTTCTTTTGGTGATATGCAGTGTTGTTTTTGCACCAAACATATCTTTTAGAATTATGGCCAAAAAGTTCAACTTCATCAGACCAGAACACCTTTTGCAACATGCTTTTGGGAAACTTCAGATGTGTTTTTCAAAATTTAGCCGGCCTTGGATGTTTTTTTTTTGTTGTTGTAAGAAAAGGCTTCCGTCTTGCCACTTTACCCCATATCCCAGAGATATAAAGAATACGGGCAATTGTTGTCACATGTACCACAGAGCCAGTACTTACCAGATATTCCTGCAGCTCCTTTAATGTTGCTGTAGGCCTCTTGGCAGCCTCCCGGGCCAGTTTTCTTCTCGTCTTTTCAGCAATTTTGGAGGGACATCCAGTTCTTGGTAATGTCACTGTTGCACCATATTTTCTCCACTTGATGATGACCGTCTTCACTGTGTTCCATGGTATATCTAATGCCTTGGATATTCTTTTGTACCCTTCCCCTGACTGATACCTTTTAACAATGAGATCCCTCTGATGCTTTAAAATTTCTCTGCGGACCATGACTTTTGCTGTAGGATGCGACTAACAAAATGTCAGGAAAGACCTACTAGAACAGCAGAACGTTATTTGGGGTTAATGAGAGGCACTTTAAATGACAGGTGTGTACTGACTCCTATTTAACATGATTTTGAATGTGATTGCTTAATTCTGAACACAGCTACATCCCCAGTTATAAAAGGGTCTTCACACTAATGCAACCATTTTTTTTTATTATTATTATTTTTATTATTATTATTTTTTTTATTATTTTTTTATTATTATTTTTTTATTATTATTTTTTTATTATTATTTTTTTATTATTATTTTTTTATTATTTTTTTATTATTATTTTTTTATTATTATTTTTTTATTATTATTTTTTTATTATTTTTTTTTTATTCATTTTTTAATTTCTCTTTACCTAAAATATTTGTTTTTCAATTGAGTTGTACAGTTTATAGGTCACATTAAATGTGTAAAAAGTTCTGAAATGATTTCTTAGTCTAATTTCACCGCCACATGCGATCAAATAAAATTGTTCACTTTTTTACTAACTTTACGTTTCTCACTGAAATTATTTACAAACAGTTTGTGCAATTATGGCACAAATGATTGTAAATGCTTCTCTGGTATCCCTTTTGTAAAGAAATAGCATATATATCTCTCTATATCTCTAGCTTTGGCATTGCTTTTTGGTAATTAGGCCGCTAAATGCCGCAGCGCACTACACTTGTATTATGCCCAGCAGTGAAGGGGTTAATTAGGTAGCTTGTAGGGTTAATTTTAGCTTTAGTGTAGAGATCAGCCTCTCACCTGACACATCCCACTCCCTGATCCCTCCCCCCCTCACAATTGTCACCGCTATCTTAAAGGGACAGAATACTCGTATGCTAAATCACTTGAAACTGATGCAGTATAACTGTAAAAGATGAACAGAAAATATCACCTGAGCATCTCTATGTAAAAAGAAGATATTTTACCTTACACTTTCCTCAGTTTAGCAGAGTAAGTCCTGTGTAAAAAGTTATACTTGGCTGCTGCCCAGCTGCAGGTAACAAATTAAAAAATGAAGAAATGAACAGCAGCCAATCGGCATCAACAGTGCTGAGGTCATGAACTCTTACTTTGATCTCATGAGATTTGACTTAACTCTCATGAGATTTCATAGTAATCTTCCTTAAACTGTACAGGTAAATAAGATGAGTGTTCACGAAGCTCACTCCCTTAGCTGTCCCGGGACAGACATACTGATTTGCTGTTTAGAAGTCCTTTACAATGGGATGTGGCTACTGAGTAGGGTGACCATATTGCTGCTTTAAAAGAGACACACATAAAAAAAAATACATGTCAGGTTTCTTATACAAAACATGTATTTAAACAACCCTGACATTTATTTTTCATATGGTCACCCTACTACTGAGGAACTTTTGAGGTAAAATATCTTTCTTTTTTACATAGAGATGTTCAGGTGATATTTTCTAGTCACCTTTTTACATCTATGCTGCATCACTTTCAATTGTTTAAACATTTGGGTATCATGGCCCTTTAAGTACAGGCAGAAAGTCTGCCAATATTAAAATATTTTCTTTTGCGGTTTTGACTTATTCTGTTGTGCAAATGGCGTAAGTTGCTTGTAGCGCATGCTCATTTCAATAAGATGACAGTGTTCTGAGCACAGGAGCGTGCAGATAGACTTTTACATGGGGCGCATGGTGAGGCTCTGATTGGCTAGAACAGATGCCACTCAAAGAAGGGGCTTCACAAATCTCAGAGAGACTGAATTCAATACGGTAATGTAGCAGGAATAAACGTAAAATTATTCATTGTGCTGATGAATTGATTAATAAAAATGCATATCGATATGCTAGTTGGGATAAGACCTTAACAAATATGTGGAGCACTTTGGCCGAATTTACCATCACTTTAAGACACTTTTTAAATGTACTTCTGTTAATGAATTTACTTTGTTCTTTTGGTATTCTTTGTTGAAAACCATTTATACATATCCTCTGCAGCAATGCCCTACTTCGAGCTAGTTGGTTATTGGTGGCTAAACATATTTGTCTCATCATTGGCTCGTCAGATGTTTTCAGCTAGCTCGCAGCAGTGCGTTGCTGCTCTGGAACTGATTTGAATTATGTTTTAATGCTGATGCAATGGGTAATCTGGTTATCATGCGCCCATGTGTATTATAATGGCCATCATGCCAAGTGCTATGCAGGCTGGGGATACAGGGGCTGTGGGTGCTGTCATGCATGGCCTACTGTGCTACACAGACCAGGGCTGTCAGTCATATTTGTGTTTCTGCTGAGAACTTTTGGAGCTAGGATGTCCTGGCACCTGGGCTTTGTCAAGACATTTGCTACAGGAGTGTTCTGGGAAATATATGGGTTTAAAACCAGCTGCAGTAATGTAACCTCTTGATATCTACTGAAACAAATGTTAAAGGGACATGAAACCCATTTTTTTTTCTTCCATGATTCAGATAGATTTAATTTTAAGCAACTTTCCAAATTCCTTCTATTTTCAAATTTGCTTAATTCACTTGGTATTCTTTGTTAAAGGAGCAGCATTGCAATACTGGGAGCTAGCTGAGTACATCTGATGAGCCAGTTCTAGCAGAAAAATGTGTGTAGACACCAATCAGCAGCTAGTTCAGAGTAATGCACTGCTGCTTTTGAAGATATGCACATATGCTTTTTTTATTATTAACCTCCTTATTACCTGTTCTCTAATAGTCTCTCTCAACCTTTTTGTATGCTATAGGTAAGTATTAGTAGGTTTAAAAAAGATCAGAAACTAATGTGCTTACCCCATAATGTAACAAATTTTCATTTTAAAATCTAGTTTTACTGAATGCAAAAACATTTTTTTTGGAATAGTGGAACAAACGATAAAGAAAGCAACTTATATAGAAAACAACACACAGTTCTTTAAAGGGACATTATATTGAAAAAATTGCATGCTTTGATTTGTTAGAGCAGGGGTCAACAAATTTGTTTAACATTTTAGGTCATTAGTAAGAATATTTAGTATGTATGTATATGTATGTATATATATATATATATATATATATATATATATATATATATATATATATATATATATATATATATATTGTGTGTGTGTAGAATAACCAAAACATTTAAATTCTGGGAGCCAGTGGCTCCCTTGGTCTGTCGAGCCCTGTGTTAGAGCATTTCATTTTATCATGATTGGCCCTACAGATCTATTTAATTGCTTCAAAGTGGTTGAACAAATGGGTAAAGTATTGCTCAGGAGCTGCAGAGAAATGCTGGTCCTTATCAGAAACTGCCACTGAGCCAATCAGCAGCACTTATTGCACAGCTGGGTTGCGTGACTTGCTCTACTTACTGATTGTGTCAGCTGCATTTTATGTTCGGGACCAGCAGTTCTCTGACTCCCGAAAGAAACTTGTAGCGGTTAAAACACATTTGTGGGTTGATCAAGAGATGCTCTAACGAATGACAGCATATCATTTATTCACTATAATGGCAACCCTATAGGCAGGGTTTGAAATTTTCAATGGTCCTGGACAACTTAAAAATGTGACTTTCCTATCTTTAACATTGAGTGGACTTCTAACTTTTCCCTCACCATAGTGATATTTTTCCACCCCTGACTATAGGTAAGCACGCAGTCTATTTGTACCCCGGGGCAAAAATCACTCCCTCCCTAATCTGTCCTCTCAGTGCGACATAGATGCAAGCAAACCAGTATTTTTAAGTGTGTTGTGTGTTTTTTTTATTTTTTTTATTTGCAGCCCTACATGTATGCACTCAGATTTTTTTTTTGTTTCCCCAGGACAAAAAGAAAAGCCCTACTTGTTCTTTTACAAATCTACATGAACAGAGAATATGGGTATTTTATTTAATGCAGCAATAAATTAACCTCCCTGGCCATCATAGACAAAAGACAGTTGATGGGTTAGATTGTTTATGCATAAACCTCTTGCAGCTGTGATTTAACCTGCTGAAATGCTGGCTGAACATCATGGGGAAATATAGTTCCAAAACCTCTGGAGGTCCACAATTGATGACCCCTGGTGTAGTGGCTTTTGAGCAAGGCGTGACAAGCCCAGGTGCCAGGGACCCACTTGTGCCTTAAAATGATGCCCTGGCACCTTGGTTTAGAGTAGAGCTGCAACAACTAATCGGCATAATCGATAATCGATTATGAAAATTGTTGTCAACGAATCTCATAATCAATTAGTTGGTTTGCAATTAGTTGGTCTGTGCACAGCACCAGCTGCTTTTACTCCAATAAGCTCCTGCACATGGTATTGTGTTTTATGGTTATGCCCTTAGCCTAAAGGACATTTTACTTTTCACTTTTTATGGACAGTATGAGTTTATTTGTAAGTTTACAACTACTCCTGGCTTATGTGCAACCCAAAAATAAAATAGGAGTCATGATTTGGATTGTTTATATAAAATCAGATGATTTGGGACTATGCTTTGCATGATATAGTGCCAAGCTTGTTATTTACACCTAGCCATGAATTGATGTCACTATTACCTGTTTGCACAATTTTTAGCGCATCCCTTGCTATTGCTGATTATATGTACTCTATAGATAAATGTGTAAGGCTATGTCCTGTTACTGATATATAGTATTTAGCCCCTTTTGCCTTTTTTTTTTTTTTTTTTTTCTTTTCTATTTTTAATTAATTGGAATATTTACCAAATTCAACCTGTGTATGTATATATAATTTTAAGAGTGGACTAGATATTTTCCCCCCTAACCTTATAGATGGTTATTTACCACTGCATATAGATATTAAAGATATTTTTATGTTAAAATGAAGTCCAGGTTTACTTTGTTGAGAGTTCCCTTGCATTGGTGGAACCAACAAAGATAAATAGCCCACCTTGGTGAAATTGGCAAAACCCTATTTATGCATCTCAGGCACCTCAACACCATCCGAGTGTCTCTTCTCTGCTGCAGGCAAAATAGCTTGCAAAAAAAGAGAGCCAGCCTCAGCCAGGAGCATGTGGACATGTTGATATTTTTGCATTTCAATGCAAAGTTTCTGAAAGAGTGAATAACAGAATGTTATAAACAGTGGTAGTCTACCTATTACTAGTTCTACCTCTTTTCAAACAGTTTGGTTTTGTTTTGCTTAATTATAAAAATTTGTTCTGCTGCTTAAAAAATTGGACCAACAGTTGTTTTAATGTAAAGTTTTAGTCGGAAGTTTATTTTTATAACGCTCAGTATGTGGATTTTATTTTAAATATAGGAAAACAAATATTTGTTTATTTTCTTATCCGATTAGTCGAAAAAAATAATCGGCCGATTAATCGATTTATGAAAATAATTGTTAGTTGCAGCCCTAGTTTAGAGTGTCCAAGACACCCAACTTTTCCCTGCTTGCAGCACCTGTCATACCTAAAAATTAGCTTGGTGCAGCTGGATCCTTTCTTCGCCAACTTTGTGTTTTCCCCAGGACTTTTTTAATGTGTGCACCACTCGGCTGAGTTTACTGCCAACTATCTAAAATTTAAAAGTGATGGTATACTCTGCACTTTTTTGCACTGTACAATAATAGCTTTAATTATTTTTCATGTGGAAATTTTTTTATTTTATTATCCAAAGTTGCTTATAAATTATTATATCGTAATAGTTGTTACATTCTCACTTCCATCGGGCCCACCCTTTGTTCTCATTGTGATGTTTTTGATTGTCAACCAATGATAACGTTAGACAGACATACAGCTAGCTAGCTATTTCATCTGAGGTGTCCTGGTATTTGCTAAACGCATGCATGGTAGCATTTGGCAAATGTATGCATATTACAACAAGATGGGGTCCCAATTACATATTGGTAAGCAGTGAATCGGAACTCCTTGTTCTCATTCACCGTTTACTTTAATAACTGTGATCAAGTTGTAATAGTATTGGCCAAGCTCTGCTGCATATTAGAAAGTGAGTTGTATCACCAGCACTTTTTGGATAACATTTGATTTAATAATATTAAATGACACCTTCAGGGGCACGCATTAAGAAATATGTATAGAGTGGGTGGGCCACTCTAAGTCACTAGAAGACAGGAACATTTTACGGAGATGTAAATCTTTTATATTTATTAAAGAAAGTCTGATAAAAGTAAGTTTACAGCACATATCATTTACCATCACTTTCAAGGGACAGTCAACACCATAATGTTTGTTGTTTAAAAAGAAAGATAATTATTATCTATCTATTATTATTACCCATTCCCCAGTTTTGCATAACCAACACAGTTATAATAATACACATTTTACCTCTGTAATTACCTTGTATCTAAGCTTCTGCTGACTGCCCCCTTATTTCAGTTCTTTTGACACTTGCATTTTAGCCAGTCAATGCTCACTCCTAGGTCACTTCACGTGCATGAGCTCAATGTTATCTATATGAAACACATGAACTAATTCCCTCTAGTGGTCAAAATGCTTTCAGATTAGAGGCAGTCTTCAAGGTCTAAGAAATTTAGCATATGAACCTCCTAGGTTTAGATTTCAACTAAATACCAAGAGAATAAAGCAAACTTGGTGATAAAAGTAAATTGGGAAGTTGTTTAAAATTACATGCCCTATTTAAATCATGAGGGTTTTTTTTTTTGTTTTTTTTGGACTTTACTGTCCCTTTAAGTCAATATTATGATTCCACAAATTATCATTATATAAAATTATTAAATTATACAATTCATTTGTGCTTTGGATAGTAGTAAATGTTATATTTCAAAGTATTACACTGCCCCACCTGGCTACTTCACAATGCCACCCAGCTGGCAACATTTTCTGGGGATAATCACTGTGTTGTGTTATGGTATGTATGTATATATAATTATGTAGTGTATATGTAGCATATATTTTCTTTTTCTCTCTTTTTCTCTCTTTTTCTCTCTTTTTCTCTCTTTTTCTCTCTTTTTCTCTCTTTTTCTCTCTTTTTCTCTCTTTTTCTCTCTTTTTCTCTCTTTTTCTCTCTTTTTCTCTCTTTTTCTCTCTTTTTTTCTCTCTTTTTCAATATCTGTAGCCATATGGCTGTGCTTAGAAAATCTTGGCCACACAAAAAATCAACTCTACTACTTTTTGCTGATTTCTGAAACCAGTGATTTTAAGCAAACTCCCTTTTAAACACGCAAAACAAGATTGCGTACAAATGTATAAAGACACTTGACCAAACCAATTCTTAATCAATAAAAATATATACGGTATATATTTTAATTAAAAGTAATAATACAAATGTGTATGAATACAATAAGTCGCTTATCAATAGTGATAAAACAGTCTTAAACATTAAAAACATATTCACACATGCTGAGAAATGATCATTACCATTACTCAGTGTAAAATGGGTGATATTCTGCATTGTGTCCGAATAGCTAAAATAGTGTTCTCTGGCTTAATCCCAGTAAATTCCTTTCAAGATTCCATTGGGCTAGGGCAAACCAATCTCAGATCAAACAGGTGGGCACCACTTTAGTTTAAAATTTCAAACACTTAAACTTTTGACAAAGGTAATAGCTCACTAAAGGCATATTTACAATTGTATGTGAACATCCAAATTCACGTATGCTTGATTCCCCCATAGCTACTTTACTTTCCATACAGCGTTGCTTTTTAAACTTTCCAGTTTATAGCACCTTGGCTCATTGCACTATAGTCTAGCCCTCAAGAAACCAGAGATGAGAACATTCACAGGCTTCCAGAGTTTGCTGAAATCTCCGCTAAATGCTATGTAGCTATCTGTCTTAGTAGTTTAACTCTTTGCCTACCTTTACATATATGGGCATTAAATACACACAAAACCCATTCAGATAGATTATACAATTTTAAACAACTTACCAAATTAATACTATTATATAATATCCTTCTTTATCTCGGTATTTGCTGAAGAAGCAGCAATGCAGTACTGGGCGCTATCTGAACACATTGGTCAGCCAATTACAAGAGGCATATATGTGCAGCAACCAATCAACAGCTCAAGAGAACAAAACAAATTAGATAATGAAAGTAATGTGTTAAGTTGTCTAAATTCACATGCTCCCTCTGAATCGCAAAAGCAAAAAAAAGTTGGGTTTCATGTCCCTTTTTTAAGGGTACTATTTTAAGTTTTTTGATTCTACGGATTTGTCAAGACCCAGCTAAATAGGCACAGTGCAAATCTTTTAATCTTTATATGCATAAAAAGTTCTGAAAAATACTCCTATGGTTATATACTGAATAGTGTAAATTTGTAACCTTTTAATATCTCAAAGTACTGAGCTAATTAATTTCATATTGCTTTCTAATGACACAATGAGTCCACGGATCATCTAATTACTATTGGGAATATCTCTCCTGCCTAGCAGGAGGCAGCAAAGAGCACCACAGCAAAGTTGTTAAATATCACCTCCAACCCTAGTCATTCTCTTTGCCTATGTTAGAGCAAGGAAGTGGTAAAGTTAGGAGTTAGGAAAAGATTCTTCAAGCAAGATTTTATTTTTTAAGCAGTGCAAGATTGTTTTGCTTTGCTCTAGGGTGTAGCCGTAGTCCATATCAGTCTCTTCAGTAGAGCAGTGGTGACTTTAAAGCAATGGGAACTTGTGGGACATAATTTTCACTTCGCCTCCCATGTATTTATGCTTCCCTACCCATACAAGCCTGAGTAAGATTACTCAGTCTTTGTTTCTATCCACAGGTCCATGTGAGGGAACTGGCCTCCCAAACCTAGTGTGCTGCCTGGCAGAAGTATTAAGGTAAGTGCTAACTTTATATTTTTGTGGGCCATGCAGGGAAAAAGGATAGCACTTTTACTTTCGTTGGGACAAATTACATTCCTATGACGGGAATATTTATTAAGGGCAGCGGAGTAGGCACTGGGGACGAGGAGAATCTGACTCTTGGTGGTGTATGTTTTTTATATTTTACTCCCGAGAGCTGTGTTAATTGAATTAGCCGATCAGGAGTTTTATGGTTCCGCCCACAATGGCCGGAGTTGGATACGGCGGCAGTTCCTATTGCGTGCCTTTTTTCTAGCCCTGTTTGTCACTTCCTGTGTCTCCGGAGGGATATTCAGCTGCCTCACAGATTCGGCAGCGTTGCGGTTACGGACCGCAGTGTTTACAGAGTTGAGTCCGGATCAGTCACAAAGTAGTTTACTTCGTTAGAAACAGGCAGATAAGCACCTCAGCAATGCTAAGCTGAGGTGTAGAGTTGTCTGAAAGTCATTTTGGGGGCTAAGGTGTAATTTTAATAGTTGAAGAATAAAGCAGCTATTTTGTTAGTTTAAAAATTAAAGGAACAGTAATTATTTTTTTGGCTTTGTTGGGAGATATTTTCTGATTTAAATATCAGTTGTCTGTTTATTGGTGAATAAAGATGGACCAAGAAACCCTGCAAGATGTTACATGTTCTTTATGTTTTGATGCTAATGTAGAACCACCAATCCCTTTCTGTTCCTCATTTATTGAGAGATCTATACATTATAGGGATAGACCTTTTTCTGAGACAACACTATTTAGTGCGGATACTGTTCAGGAGTCTTCTGATAATGTTCAAGATGTGCCGCAGCTTTCTCCTCAAGCGTCCATACAGCTAGTGCCCTGCGCTTCCTCTATTACTCCACCTGGAGTTACCTTGCAAGACATCGCTTCCCTAATGTCATCAGCGGTATCTGATGCATTGTCTGCTTTTCCCATGCTGCAGGGAATGCGCAAGAGGAAATGTAATCAATTTGTGAATAAGAAGATACAGAAAAAGTAGTGTATTTGGTTTTTAATAAACGTTTACTGTGTTTTTTAAAACCATTTGTCATCATGAAGTTTGTACCATACAATCTTTTCTACTACAAGTTTGGATATATGTGAGCAGGTGTTTTATGAGCAGCTGCTGATCCAGACACTAAGATCGTTGACTGATATATATGAGACTGAGACGCTGAAATCTGCATGTCGATCTGCAGTTCGTGAAGATAGCTCGCTGGGCAGCTATTAATAGTCCAGCCTGTACCTGTGGCACTTCTCAAGTGCTCTATATCTAGTAAGTGATATTCATTCTCAGACTTGGTGTTATACCTTTAACTGATAGTGAAGTTGTTTCTTTCAGGTTCAAGCTTGAACACCTCCGTTTGTTACTTAAGGAGGTTTTAGCTACCCTGGACGACTTTGACACTACTGTTGTAGTCAATCCTAAGAAGTCTAGCAAATTAAACAAGTATTTTGATGTGCCCTCCATGGTGGAGGTATTTTCTGTACCAGATATAGCTACAGAGATTATTGCTAAGGAATGGGAGAGACCGGGTATCCCCTTTTTTCTCCATCCCCTGTATTTATAAAGATGTTTCCTATCGCAGACTCTATCAAGGAGTCTTGGCAGATGGTACCCAAAGTGGAAGGAGCAATTTCCACGCTAGCCAAGAGAACTATTCCCATAGAGGATAATTGTTCCTTTTTAAGGATCCTATGAATAAGAAGTTAGAGGGGTTGCTCAAGAAGATGTATGTACACTAGGGTTTATAATGGCAACCTGCCGTTTGTATTGCTACTGTCACTAGTGCGGCAGCATACTGGTTTGCTGCATTGTCCGATTCTATTGGGACGGACACTCCCCTCGAAGAAATATTAAGCTGGGAGCTAAGATTTCTGGTTTTGCCGTCCTGGCCCGCAGAGCCTTATGGTTAAAGTCTTGATCTGCGGATGTGTCATCTAAGTCTAAACTTTTTGGCGATTCCTTACAAGGGAAAGACCTTGTTTTGACCGGTTTGACGGAAATAATTTCTGACATTACAGAAGGAAAGGGCCATTTCCTCCCTCAGGATAAGAGAAACAAACAAAAGGGACGTCAGAGTAATTCTCATTCCTTTCAAAATTTCAAGGGAAATCCTTCCACTCCCTCTCCCAAGCAGGAGCAATCCCAAGCCTTCATGGAGGCCCAATCAGCATTTCTAGAGAAACACTTCCAGTTCGTGGCTCTTCCATTTGGCGTTGACACAGCTCCCAGAATTTTTCTCAAAGGTTCTGGTATCCCTGTTGGAGGTGCTTCGATTGCAGGACTTTGCAGTGTCGCCTTATCTGGAAGACATTCTGGTTCAGGCGCCATCCTTTCAACAAGCAAAATCCCCACACGGAAATGTTACCTTTCCTGCGATCTCACGGTTTGAAGGTAAATTTGGAAAAGAGTTCCTTAGTTCCAAATACAAGGGTAATTTTCTTGGGAACCATAATAGATTCCTTATCAATGAAATTTTTCTGACAGTCAGGAAATCCAAACTTTTTCGATTCTTGCCTAGCGCTTCAGTCCTCTCCTCGGCCATTAGTGGCTCAGTGCATGGAGTTAATCGGTCTGATGGTAGCGACAATGGACATCATCCCGTTCGCCCGTTTCCACCTCAGACCTCTGCAGTTAAGCATGCTCTGTCAGTGGAACGGCGATTATGCTGATCTGTCTCCGCAATTACAGCTGGAGCAGGAGACAAGGGATTCTCTTCTTTGGTGGTTGTCTCAGGATCATCTCTCTCAGGGAACCTGCTTTAGCAGACCCTCTTGGGTGATTGTGACAACAGACGTTAGCCTTCTGGGATGGAGAGCAGTCTGGTGTTTTCTAAAGGCTCAGGGAACATGGACTTGGTCGGAGTCTGTTCTACCCATAAACATTCTGGAGCTGAGAGCAATCTTCAATGCTCGCCTGGCCTCGCCTCAGTTAGCTTCGGCCCGGTTCATCAGGTTCCAGTTGGACAATATAACTTCAGTGGCTTACATCAACCATCAGGGAGGAACTTGGGAGTTCCTTGGCCATGACATAGGTAACCAAGATCATTCAGTGGGCGGAGACCCACAATTGCTGTCTGTTGGCAATCCACATCCCAGGAGTGGACAACTGGGAGGCGGACTTCCTGAGCAGGCAGACCTTTCACCTGGGGGAGTGGAAACTCCATCCAGAAGTGTTTTCCAGCCTGATTCTCAAATGAGGACAGCCGGATCTGGACCTCATGGCATCGTGGCAGAATGCCAAGCTCCCAAGGTACGGGTCGAGGTCAAGGGACCCTCAGGCGGTACTGATAGACGCCCTGGCGGTACCTTGGAAGTTCAGTCTCGCATACCTATTTCCTCCGTTTGCTCTGCTACCTCGGGTCATTGCTCGAATCAAGCAGGAAAGGGTGTCGGTGATCCTCATTGCACCGGCGTGGCCTCGCAGGATTTGGTATGCAGACCTGGTGGACATGTCATCTCTTCCACCTTGGAGACTATCGTTGAGTAAGGACCTTCTACTTCAAGGGCCCTTCCTTCATCCAAATCTAGTTTCTCTGAAGCTGACTGCTTGGAGAGTGAACGCTTAATTTTATCCAAGCGGGGATTTTCGGAGTCTGTCATTGAAGCCATGATTCAGGCTCGTAAACCTGTGACTAGAAAGATTTTATCACAAGATATGGCGTAAATATCTTTTATATTGGTGTGAATCCAAGGACTACTCTTGGAGTAGAGTTAAGATTCCTAGAATTCTGTCCTTTCTCAAAGAAGGTTTGGAGAAGGGTTTATCGGCTAGTTCCCTAAAGGGTCAAATATCTGCCTTGTCTATTTTGTTACATAAACGTCTGGCGGACATCCCAGATGTACAATCGTTTTGTCATGCCTTGGTCAGAATCAGGCCTGTGTTCAAGCCAGTTACTCCTCCCTAGAGTCTTAATTTAGTTCTTAAGGTTCTTCAAGGAGCTTCATTTGAGCCTATGCATTCCTTAGATATTAAGTTATCTTGGAAAGTTTTGTTTCTTGTTGCTATTTACTCTGCTCGTAGAGTGTCAGAGCTCTCAGCATTACAGTATGTGTCTCCTTACCTTATTTTTCATTCAGATAAGGTGGTTTTGCGTACTAAGTTAGGGTTCCGACCGGAACATTTAATCAGGAGATGATTGTTCCTTCCTTGTGTCCTAATTCTTCTCAAAAGGAACGGCTTTTGCACAACCTGGACCTGGTGCGTGTATTAAAATTCTATTTACAGGCGACTAAGGATTTTCGTCAGTCTTCTGCTCTGTTCGTAGTAGTTTCTGGGAAACGTAAGGGTCAGAAAGCTACTGCTACTTCTTTCTTTGTGGCTGAAGAGTATCATTCGCTTTGTCTATAAAACTGCTGGACAGCAGCCTCCTGAGAGAGTTACGGCTCATTCTACGAGGGCTGTTTCCTCTTCCTGGGCATTCAAAAATGAAGTTTCTGTGGAACAGATTTGCAAGGCTGCAACTTGGTCCTCTCTACACACTTTTTCAAAATTCTGTAAATTTGACACTTTTGCCTCGGCTGAGGCCGCTTTTGGGAGAAAGGGTTCTTCAATCCAGTGGTGCCTTCCGTTTAGGTTCCCTGTCTTGTCCCTCCCTTATCTGTGTACTCTAGCTTGGGTATTGATTCACAATAGTAATTAGACGATCCGTGGACTCATTGTGTCATTAGAAAGAAAACAAAATTTATGCTTACCTGATAAATGTATTTCTTTCTTGACACGATGAGTCCACGGCCCGCCCTGTTCTTTAGACAGGTTGTTGGTATATTATAAACTTCAGGCACCTCTGCAACTTGTTGCTTTTGCTTCCTTTCTGTCCTTTGCTTTGGTTGAATGAATGGGGTTGGAGGGAAGGGAGGTGATATTTAACAGCTTTGCTGTGGTGCTCTGCCGCTTCTTGGTGGGCAGGAGTGATATTCCCAATAGTAATTAGATGATCCGTGGACTCATCGTCGAGAAATAAATTTATCAGGTAAGCATAAATTTTGTTTTTCTGGGTTTGTAATGAGTCAAATTTATAGAGCAATTTATAAACATTTAGATAAGAAAAAAAATACTTGAACAAACTTAAAAAGAAAGTAAACTCTTTGTAAGTAAAGAATAACATACCAGCCAAGTCTACATGTATTTAAAACACATTAACATCATTTCTCCTGTTAAGTGTAGTCAGTCCACGGGTCATCATTACTTATGGGATATTAACTCCTCCCCAACAGGAAGTGCAAGAGGATCACCCAAGCAGAGCTGCTATATAGCTCCTCCCCTCTACGTCACACCCAGTCATTCTCTTGCACCCAACTAATAGATAGGATGTGTGAGAGGACTGTGGTGATTAAACTTAGTTTTTTATATCTTCAATCAAAAGTTTGTTATTTTAAACGGCACCGGAGTGTGTTGTTTCCTTCTCAGGCAGAATTTGAAGAAGAATCTACCTGAGTTTTTTGTATATGATCTTAGCGGACGTAACTAAGATCCGTTTGCTGTTCTCGGCCATTCTGAGGAGTAAGGTAACTTCAGATCAGGGGACAGCGGGCAGGTTCACCTGCAAAGAGGTATGTTGCAGTATATTATTTTCTAAGGAATGGAATTGACTGAGAAAATACTGCTAATACTGATATAATGTAAGTACAGCCTTAAATGCAGTAGTAGCAACTGGTATCAGGCTGATATGTATATATGTTTACACTTAAGTATTTCTGGGGAATGGCACTTCACTGGGAAAATACTGTATGCATATAATTTTTAGCCTAACTTGCAGTGTGAGCGACTAGCAGCAGGCTTTTTTATGACATTTCATATATTAGATTTTAAACGTTTACTGGCATGTTAAATCGTTTAATTATCTGAGGTACTTGGTGAAAATTGTTTTGGGCTTTATTTTCCACATGGCTGTCGTTTTGTTTTAAATTAAAACAGTTTACTGAGCTTCCCTCACTGTTGTAGTGTGAGTGGGAGGGGCCTATTTTGGCGCTTTTACTACGCATCAGAAATTCAGTCACAGTCTGTCTTTTCTCCCTGCATGATCCAGGACGTCTCCACAGAGCTCAGGGGTCTTCAAAACTAGTTTTGAGGGAGGTAATCACTCACAGCAGACCTGTGAGACACTGCTTGACTGTGATAAAAACGCTTATATTTTCAATTGTTATACGTTTTTTTTCTGATATTAAGGGTTAATCATCCATTGCTAATGAGTGCAATCCTTTGCTAAATTTGGTTTCTATAACTAATCCGGTTCATTGTTATTCAACTGTGACAGTTTTTGTGTGCTTCTTAAAGGCACAGTAACGTTTTTTACATATTGCTTGTAAATTTAGTTGAAAAGTATTTCCAAGCTTGCTAGTCTAATTGCTAGTTTGTTTAAACATGTCTGACACAGAGGAAACTCTTTGTGCAATATGTTCAAAAGCCAAGGTGGAGCCCAATAGAAATTTATGTACTAATTGCATTGATGCTACTTTAAATAAAAGTCAATCTGTACATGTTAAGCAACATTCACCAGACAACGAGGGGGAAGTTATGCCGACTAACTTGCCTCACGTGTCAGTACCTGCATCTCCCGCTCAGGAGGTGCGTGATATTGTAACGCCAAGTACATCAGGGCGGCCATTACAAATCACTCTACAAGACATGGCTAATGTTATGACTGAAGTTTTGTCTAAATTGCCAGAACTTGGAGGTAAACGAGATCACTCTGGGATGAGAACAGAGTATTCTGATAATGCTAGGGCCATGTCTGATACTGCGTCACAATTGGCAGAGCATGAGGACGGAGAGCTTCATTCTGCGGGTGACGGATCTGATCCAAATAAATTGGATTCAGACATTTCAAATTTTAAGTTTAAGCTGGAAAACCTCCGTGTATTGCTAGGGGAGGTGTTAGCGGCTCTGAATGATTGTAACACAGTTGCAATCCCAGAGAAAATGTGTAGGTTGGATAAATATTTTGCGGTACCGACGAGTACTGACGTTTTTCCTATACCTAAGAGACTTACTGAAATTATTACTAAGGAGTGGGATAGACCCGGTGTGCCTTTCTCACCCCCTCCTATATTCAGAAAAATGTTTCCAATAGACGCCACCACACGGGACTTATGGCAAACGGTCCCTAAGGTGGAGGGAGCAGTTTCTACTTTAGCTAAGCGTACCACTATCCCGGTGGAGGATAGCTGTGCCTTTTCAGATCCAATGGATAAAAAGTTAGAGGGTTACCTTAAGAAAATGTTTGTTCAACAAGGTTTTATATTACAACCCCTTGCATGCATTGCGCCTGTCATGGCTGCGGCAGCATTTTGGTTTGAGTCTCTGGAAGAGACCCTTGACTCAGCGACATTAGATGAGATTTCTCACAAGCTTAAAACCCTTAAACTAGCTAATTCATTTATTTCTGATGCCGTAGTACATTTAACTAAACTTACGGCTAAGAATTCCGGATTCGCCATTCAGGCATGCAGAGCGCTGTGGCTAAAATCCTGGTCAGCTGATGTAACTTCTAAATCGAAATTACTTAACATACCTTTCAAGGGGCAGACTTTATTCGGGCCCGGTTTGAAAGAAATTATCGCTGATATTACAGGAGGTAAAGGCCATGCCCTGCCTCAAGACAGAGCCAAACCCAGGGCTAGACAGTCTAATTTTCGTGCCTTTCGTAACTTCAAGGCAGGAGCAGCTTCAACTTCCTCTGCTCCAAAACAGGAAGGAGCTGTTGCTCGCTACAGACAGGGCTGGAAACCTAACCAGGCCTGGAACAAGGGCAAGCAGGCCAGAAAACCTGCTGCTGCCCCTAAGGCAGCATGAAGTGAGGGCCCCCGATCCGGAAACTTATCTAGTGGGGGGGCAGACTCTCTCTCTTCGCCCAGGCTTGGGCAAGAGATGTCCAGGATCCCTGGGCGTTGGAGATCATATCTCAGGGATATCTTCTGGACTTCAAAGCTTCTCCTCCACAAGGGAGATTTCACCTTTCAAGGCTGTCAACAAACCAGATAAAGAAAGAGGCGTTTCTACGCTGTGTACAAGACCTTTTACTAATGGGAGTGATCCACCCAGTTCCGCGGTCGGAACACGGACAAGGGTTTTACTCAAATCTGTTTGTGGTTCCCAAAAAAGAGGGAACCTTCAGACCAATATTGGATTTAAAGATCCTAAACAAATTCCTAAGAGTTCCATCATTCAAGATGGAAACTATTCGGACAATCTTACCCATGATCCAAAGAGGTCAGTACATGACCACAGTGGATTTAAAGGATGCTTACCTTCACATACCGATTCACAGAGAGCATTACCGGTATCTACGGTTTGCCTTCCTAGACAGGCATTACCAGTTTGTAGCTCTTCCCTTCGGGTTGGCTACGGCTCCAAGAATCTTTACAAAGGTCCTGGGCTCTCTTCTGGCGGTACTAAGACCGCGAGGAATTTCGGTAGCTCCGTACCTAGACGACATCCTGATACAAGCGTCAAGCTTTCAAACTGCCAAGTCTCATACAGAGTTAGTACTGGCATTTCTAAGGTCGCATGGGTGGAAAGTAAACGAGGAGAAGAGTTCTCTCTTACCACTCACAAGAGTCCCCTTCTTGGGGACTGTTATAGATTCTGTAGAAATGAAAATTTACCTGACAGAGGACAGGTTAACAAAGCTTCTAAATGCTTGCCGTGCCCTTCATTCCATTCAACACCCGTCAGTGGCTCAATGCATGGAGATAATCGGCTTAATGGTAGCGGCAATGGACATAGTTCCTTTTGCACGCCTGCACCTCAGACCGCTGCAATTGTGCATGCTAAGTCAGTGGAATGGGGATTACTCAGATTTGTCCCCTACGCTGAATCTGGATCAAGAGACCAGAGATTCTCTTCTATGGTGGCTTTCTCGGCCACATCTGGCCAGGGGGATGCCCTTCAGCAGGCCAGACTGGACAATTGTAACTACAGACGCCAGCCTACTAGGTTGGGGCGCTGTCTGGAATTCCCTGAAGGCTCAGGGATCATGGACTCAGGAGGAGAGTCTCCTTCCAATAAACATTCTGGAATTGAGAGCAGTTCTCAATGCCCTTCTGGCTTGGCCTCAGTTAGCAACTCTGAGGTTCATCAGGTTCCAGTCGGACAACATCACGACTGTGGCTTACATCAACCATCAGGGGGGACAAGAAGTTCCTTAGCGATGATGGAAGTATCAAAGATAATTCGCTGGGCAGAGTCTCACTCTTGCCACCTGTCAGCAATCCACATCCCAGGAGTGGAGAACTGGGAGGCGGATTTCCTAAGTCGCCAGACTTTTCATCCGGGGGAGTGGGAACTTCATTCGGAGGTCTTTGCCCAAATACTTCGACGTTGGGGCAAACCAGATATGGATCTCATGGCGTCTCGCCGGAACGCCAAGCTTCCTCGTTACGGGTCCAGGTCCAGGGACCCGGGAGCGGTCCTGATAGATGCCTTGACAGCACCTTGGACCTTCAGGATGGCTTATGTGTTTCCACCCTTCCCGATGCTTCCTCGTTTGATTGCCAGGATCAAACAGGAGAAAGCATCAGTGATTCTAATAGCGCCTGCGTGGCCACGCAGGACCTGGTATGCAGATCTAGTGGACATGTCATCCTGTCCACCTTGGTCTCTGCCTCTGAGACAGGACCTTCTAATTCAGTGTCCTTTCAAACATCAAAATCTAATTTCTCTGAAGCTGACTGCATGGAAATTGAATGCTTAATTTTATCAAAGCGTGGATTTTCGGAGCCAGTAATTGATACCTTAATACAGGCTAGGAAACCTGTTACCAGGAAGATTTACCATAAGATATGGCGTAAATACTTACACTGGTGCGAATCCAAGGGTTACTCATGGAGTAAGGTTAGGATTCCTAGGATATTGTCTTTTCTACAAGAAGGTTTAGAAAAGGGTTTATCTACATGTTCTTTAAAGGACAGATCTCAGCTCTATCCATCCTTCTACACAAACGTCTGTCAGAAGTTCCAGACGTTTTTGTCAGGCTTTGGCCAGGATTAAGCCTGTGTTTAAGACTGTTGCTCCACCGTGGAGCTTAAACTTAGTTCTTAACGTTTTACAGGGTGTTCCGTTTGAACCCCTTCATTCCATTGATATCAAGCTGTTATCTTGGAAAGTTCTGTTTTTAATGGCTATTTCCTCGGCTCGTAGAGTCTCTGAGTTATCAGCCTTACATTGTGATTCTCCGTATCTGATTTTTCATTCAGATAAGGTAGTTCTGCGTACTAAACCTGGGTTCTTACCTAAGGTAGTCACTAACAAGAATATCAATCAAGAGATTGTTGTTCCATCATTGTGTCCTAACCCTTCTTCAAAGAAGGAACGACTTCTGCACAATCTTGATGTAGTCCGTGCCCTGAAATTTTATTTACAGGCAACTAAAGATTTTCGCCAAACTTCTTCCCTGTTTGTCGTTTATTCTGGACAGAGGAGAGGTCAAAAAGCATCTGCTACCTCTCTATCCTTTTGGCTTCGTAGCATAATACGCTTAGCCTATGAGACTGCTGGACAGCAACCTCCTGAAAGGATTACAGCTCATTCTACTAGAGCTGTGGCTTCCACTTGGGCCTTTAAGAACGAGGCCTCTGTTGAACAGATTTGCAAGGCTGCAACTTGGTCTTCTCTTCATACTTTTTCCAAATTTTACAAATTTGACACTTTTGCTTCTTCGGAGGCTGTTTTTGGGAGAAAGGTTCTTCAGGCAGTGGTTCCTTCCGTATAGAGATCCTGCCTGTCCCTCCCGTCATCCGTGTACTTAGCTTTGGTATTGGTATCCCATAAGTAATGATGACCCGTGGACTGACTACACTTAACAGGAGAAAACATAATTTATGCTTACCTGATAAATTCCTTTCTCCTGTAGTGTAGTCAGTCCACGGCCCGCCCTGTTTTTTAAGGCAGGTCTAAATTTTTAAATTATACTCCAGTCACCACTGCACCCTATAGTTTCTCCTTTCTCGTTTGGTTCTCGGTCGAATGACTGGGTGTGACGTAGAGGGGAGGAGCTATATAGCAGCTCTGCTTGGGTGATCCTCTTGCACTTCCTGTTGGGGAGGAGTTAATATCCCATAAGTAATGATGACCCGTGGACTGACTACACTACAGGAGAAAGGAATTTATCAGGTAAGCATAAATTATGTTTTTAACGGCAGTTTTCTTTCAATAGCCACTAACCATTTGCCTTATTTGGAGGAGCAAATCAGGGCTAGAGGCTACAGATAATGAGTCTAGAGGACATTGTTTTGCAGTTGCTATCTGTTAAATCCAATTTGGGACAAATATGTAGCAAAGTTAGACTGAAAAGTCATCATGGTGCATTTCATGTTCTGAGAATTAGAAAATTCACAATTTTCTGAGCTAAATTACACGAAGAGTGTAGAATAAATAATGAAAGTAAATTGCAAAGTTGTTTCATTACACATAACTAAATATTTGGTTTAAAAATCTCAAGGTATTTACTCTTCATTTAAACTATGAATTATCCATGTTGCTAGAATCCAATAAAATAAGAGTCCTGAAAGCCAATTTTAGCCGTTCATCATTCATATAAAGCATGCAGGGTTTTTTTTTATTCTCAAATTTGCTTTTTCTGTTGATATCCTTTATTGAAGAGCATACGTTGTTAGCAATGTTATACTTTGCTAGGCTGCAATATTTCTAAAAATGTTATACATTGTTGCAAACACTACTGCTCAACGTTCTCCACAGAAAATGTAGCCAGCCAAGTGGCATTATGAAGTAGCTGGATAAAAAAAAAATGAATAAATGATAAACTTTTCATGTAATTACCATACCAAGATAGTGTTTTCGTGCAAATATACAAACTTTTCCTGGTTTTCATGTGTGTTTTTTTTTTTTTTTTTTTTTTTAAATTGAATTCCAGGTTATGGTGTTTTTTGCTTTTTTTGCTTAACAATACATGTATGGCTGGTCCCGTATAAATGCTTGTTATAGCAAACTGGATGTGCACTCGTGCGGCAGGTCTTTTTGAATCTGGCTGTAGGTGCTCATTCAATTTTTTAAAAAATCTGTAAAGTCTCCTGACCTTCATCATTGACATCACAAAGCAAAGTGGTCTACAGTTAAGAGATTTTCTGGCTTGTAATTTAAAGGAGGATGATTTACATAGAAAGTTATTAAAATAAGTAAAGTCAGCAGTGTGATTGCGTTTACATTTTTTTTTTTTTAAACTGCAACAAGAGACTGTAACAAAAATAAGGATAGGAAAATATCAGGGCTTGACAAATTCTGGAATCCAAGGAGCTGTGGCTTTTATAATTTATACTTTTGGCTCCTCAAGGGACACAAACCCCCAACATGTTTCTTCCACGATTTAGGTTGAGTATACAATTTTTAAACAACTTTCCAGTTTACTTTTTTTTGTCAAATTTTCACAACTTGTTGAAGGAGCAGCAATGGGGTGAGCCAATGATAATAGGGATATATATATATATATATATATATATATATATATATATATATATATATATATAAATATATATATATAAATATATATATATATATATATTTATATATATATATTTATATATATATATTTATATATATATATATATATATATATATATATATATATATTCTATCTAGCACCCATGTGCTTTGCTGCTCCTGAGCTTAAAGGGACAGTATACACCAATTTTCATATAACTGTATGTAATAGACTACTATAAAGAATATGAACAGATACCGATCTAAAAATAGATTATAAAACCTTTTAAAAACTTACTTAAAAGCTAACAGTTTATCATTGTTAAAGGGACAGTCTAGGCCAAAATAAACTTTCATGATTCGGATAGAGCATGTAATTTTAAACAATTTTCCAATTTACTTGTATCACCAATTTTGCTTTGTTCTCTTGGTATTCTTAGTTGAAAGCTTAACCTAGGAGGTTCATATGCTAATTTCTTAGACCTTGAAGCCCACCTCTTTCAGATTGCATTTTAACAGTTTTTCACCACTAGAGGGTGTTAGTTCACATATTTCATATAGATAACACTGTGCTCGTGCACGTGAAGTAATCTGGGAGCAGGCACTGATTGGCTAGACTGCAAGTGTCAAAATAACTGAAAAAGGGGCAGTTTGCAGAGGCTTAGATACAAGATAATCACAGAGGTTAAAAGTATATTATTATAACTGTGTTGGTTATGCAAAACTGGGAAATGGGTAATAAAGGGATTATCTATCTTTTAAAACAATACAAATTCTGGTGTAGACTGTCCCTTTTAATGAGGTAGTCTGGGACACCCACTAAAATGGGCTGGCTAAACAAAAAGTAGGACCCCCCCCTTTCCCTGCATATTAAGACATAACATAAACAGGAGCCTGCAGGAGTCTGTAAACGCTTGTATACATCTGGCACTGTAGGGCTTTGTTAGGAGTCTGAAAATCAGCACAATGTTATTAAAATAATTATTTAAAAAAAGCAAAACTATACATTTAAAAAAAATAAAAAATACTTCCAGATGGGCTATATAAATGGATCATCTACAAAACATTTATGCAAAGAAAAATCTAGTGTACAATGTCCCTTTTTTAAGATGAACCTTATCTTTATGAACTAAAAGGATAACAAGAGAAGGAAGCAAATTAAATATGTCATTTTGAAAGTGGTTTAAAATTGTATGCCTTTCTGAATCATGAATGTCTAATTATGACTTTACTGTCCCTTTTAACTAATACAAAGACATTTTAGACATTTGGGTACTGCTAACTTTGTGACAACAGTTTGGGGAATGCCCTTTCCTGTTCATGACTGTGTCCCTGTTCTCAAAGCGAGATCCATGAATACAATGTTTGGTGTGGAGGAACTTGAGTGGCCCTGCACAGAGCACTGACCTCAACCCCACTGAATACCTTTGGGATGAATTGTAACCCAAATTGTGAACCAAATATTCTCTCTTTAAATCAGTGCCTGACCTCACAAATGCTATTTTGGTTAAATGGCCATTATTCCCACAGACAAATTCCCACAATCTTGTGGAAAGCCTTTTTAGAAGAATGGTGGCTGATGTAGCTGCAAAGGGAGACCAGCTCCATATTAATGCCCATATTTTTGAAATGCAACGTTTAACAAGCTCATATTGGTATGATGGTGAAATGACCACATTCTTATGGCCATATAGTTTATTTATGTGAATTTAGTATGATGTGTTCTTTTGTTTTGATTTTTTTTTTTTTTTAATAAAAAAAAAATACCACCAAAAAAAAACTACATAAAAAACCCCATGTTGCATAATGATCCCGTCTGTTCTACAATTGTGAGCTGTGCTGTTGTCTGTATTCAATGGTTCTCTCACCGAGCTATTACCCTTTTTACGGAGGTGCTTACAAAAGAGATGTAGTAACAGCATTTGTGTGTTTAATTCCTACTTACAGACCTGACACTTTCCTCTGCTAGCATAATACTGTATCACTGGGAAGTCATAAGAATGTTTCTAAGGGCTATAATAGACCTGTGTTTTGTTAAGAATTACAGAAAAAAATAAAATCTTTTCATAGATGTGGGAATGGAGAAAATTACCCTCTTCATTTTTTTATTTGTAACAAACTGAAAAAATGTGGGATGTTGCTGCTTTAAACAATAACTCCGAAGCCAGCCCTATTGGAAAGAGATGCCAAGACAAATGATTAGTCAATCGGCAACATATTAAGGAGTAGTATTTTTCATATAGTTTTTAAAAGCCATAGTAGTTTAAAGGGACAGTAAAGTCACAATTAAACTTTCATGATTTATATAGAAGCATGCAATTCTAAACAACTTTCCAATTTACTTTTGTTATCAAATTTTGCTTTGTTTTTTAGGTATCTTTCTCCAACATTGGTGTGTCCGGTCCACGGCGTCATCCTTTACTTGTGGGAATATCTCTTCCCCAACAGGAAATGGCAAAGAGTCCCAGCAAAGCTGGCCATATAGTCCCTCCTAGGCTCCGCCCACCCCAGTCATTCTTTTTGCCGTTGCACAGGCAACATCTCCACGGAGATGGTTAAGAGTATGTGGTGTTTAGTTGTAGTTTTTTTATTCTACTATCAAGAGTTAGTTATTTTAAAATAGTGCTGGTATGTACTATTTACTCTGAAACAGAAAAGGATGAAGATTTCTGTTTGTGAGAGGAAGATGATTTTAGCAGACAGTAACTAAAATCGATTGCTGTTTCCACATAGGACTGTTGAGATGAAGTAACTTCAGTTTGGGGAAACAGTTAGCAGACCTTTCTGCTTAAGGTATGACTAGCCATATTTCTAACAAGACTGTGTAATGCTGGAAGGCTGTAATTTCCCCTCGTGGGGACCGGTAAGCCATTTTCTTAGTTTCAAACAGAATAACAGGCTTAATATGGGCTATAAAACTGGTAGACACTTTTATGGGCTAAATCGATTGCTTTATTTGGACATTTTATACATGTTTATGCTGATAATTCACACTTATAAACTTGGGGAACGTTTTTCTCTTGTTAAGTGTATCCAGTCCACGGATCATCCATTACTTATGGGATATTAACTCCTCCCCAACAGGAAGTGCAAGAGGATTCACCCAGCAGAGCTGCTATATAGCTCCTCCCCTAACTGCCATTACCAGTCATTCTCTTGCACCCAACGAATAGATAGGATGTGTGAGAGGACTGTGGTGATTATACTTAGTTTCATACCTTTGTTATTTTATAATAGCACCGGAGTGTGTTATTCCTTCTCTGGTAGAATTTGAAGAAGAATCTACCTGAGTTTTTCTATGATTTTAGCCGGAGTAGTTAAGATCATATTGCTGTTTCTCGGCCATCTGAGGAGAGGTAAACTTCAGATCAGGGGACAGCGGGCAGATTAATCTGCAAAGAGGTATGTAGCAGCTTATTATTTTCTGACAATGGAATTGATGAGAAAATTCTGCCATACCGATATAATGTAAACTCAGCCTTAAATGCATTAGCAGCAACTGGTATCAGGCTGTCATGTATGTATATTTTACACTTCAGTATTCTGGGGAATGGCACTTCACTGGAATTATACTGTATGCATAAAACTTTAGCCTAATTTGCAGGGACTAGCAACAGGTTTTTTGCTGGCATGTAAAATCGTTTAATTTTCTGAGGTACTGGGTGAAAAAATGTTTTGGGCACTATTTTTTTCCACTTGGCAGTCGTTTTATTTAATTTATGACAGTTTACTGATCTCTCTCACTGTTATGTGTGAGGGGGAGGGACCTTTTTTGGTGCTTTTGCTATGCATCAAAAAATTCAGTCAGAAGTTTATTGTCTTCCCTGCATGATCCGGTTCATCTCTACAGAACTCAGGGGTCTTCAAAACTTGTTTTGAGGGAGGTAATCACTCACAGCTAGGGATGCACCGAAATTTCGGCCGCAGAAAGTTTCGGCCGAAAATGGCATTTTTGGTTATTTCGGTTTTCGTTTTTTTTGCCTTTTATTTTCGGTAAAATTATTGTGTAGCATATTTCAAATTTGATGCCAGCTTAGAGCTGCTGTTTGAGTTCATTACTTGATTTACTGTTTTGCATATAATAACAGTTTTCTAGGACTATACTTTATATTGATAATTGGTAAAAAAAAAAAAAAATGGTTAAATCTGATTCTGTTACACAGAACTAAATAAAGAATAATACTAGCGATGCACCAAAATTTGGGCCACCGAAAATGGGCAATTCCAATTTCGGCCCAAAGAGGACCAAAATGGCTAAAAATGTACAGCCCTCCCCTGTTCTGTTGAGTTACATGTCTATCCTTGTACGTAAGGTCGTAGCTAAGTCCGGCGGTCCTGGTGATAGGTGACAGGCAGACTCCATTTGGGGCTCCGGACATATAATCTGACGGGTCAGTGTGAGACCCAAACCAGGAACTAGGCGGAGATACGATGAGAGAAGATCAGGTGCAGCCACGCCTATTGCAGGGATAACTACACCCAAAAACAAAACACATGTCCACCTCATATTGTTGTCTGGCTATAACCACGCTCTCCCTTGTAGAGCTCCACCTGTTTCACTGCAGATCACGCCCTACGGTACAAGTGACCCATTTGTTGGAGCTTTCCTGTCTACAAGCTCTCTCAGCTACACAAACACACTATAGTTAAAAAAAATTAAAAAATAATTTCGGTTTCGTTTCGGTTTTCGGCCAGGGGCATCCTGAATTTTCGGTATCGGTTTCGGTCCAGAATTTTCATTTCGGTGCATCCCTACTCACAGCAGAGCTGTGAGATTGTAGTTGACTGTGATAAAAAAAAAAAAAGTTTATTTCTGTATTTTTTTTTTTATTTTTTTTTCTGCTATCAGGGTTAGTTATCCTTTGCTAATGGGAGCAATCCTTTGCTATAATTGTGTTTTTTACAAAGATTTGATGCTATAACTTTTCAGTTTATTAATTTTCAACTGTCATAACTTTTTCTGTGCTTCTTATAGGCACAGTACGTTTTCATATTATAGTAAATTACTTGAAAAGTATTTCCAAGTTGCTAGTTTATTTGCTAGTGTGTTAAACATGTCTGATTCAGAGGAAGATATCTGTGCTATATGTGCTAAAGCCAAAGTGGAGCCCAATAGAAATTTATGTACTAACTGTATTGATGCTACTTTAAATAAAAGTCAATCTGTACAAATTGAACATATTTCACCAAACAACGAGGGGAGAGTTATGCCGACTAACTCGCCTCACGTGTCAGTACCTGCATCTCCCGCTCGGGAGGTGCGTGATATTGTAGCGCCGAGTACATCTGGGCGGCCATTACAAATCACATTACAGGATATGGCTACTGTTATGACTGAAGTTTTGGCTAAATTACCAGAACTAAGAGGTAAGCGTGATCACTCTGGGGTGAGAACAGAGTGCGCTGATAATATTAGGGCCATGTCAGACACTGCGTCACAATTTGCAGAACATGAGGACGGAGAGCTTCATTCTGCGGGTGACGGTTCTGATCCAAACAAACTGGATTCAGATATTTCAAATTTTAAATTTAAGCTGGAAAACCTCCGTGTATTACTAGGGGAGGTGTTAGCGGCTCTGAATGATTGTAACACAGTTGCAATACCAGAGAAAATGTGTAGGTTGGATAAATATTTTGCGGTACCGGCGAGTACTGACGTTTTTTCCTATACCTAAGAGACTTACTGAAATTGTTACTAAGGAGTGGGATAGACCCGGTGTGCCGTTCTCACCCCCTCCGATATTTAGAAAGATGTTTCCAATAGACGCCACCACACAGGACTTATGGCAAACGGTCCCTAAGGTGGAGGGAGCAGTTTCTACTTTAGCTAAGCGTACCACTCTCCCGGTGGAGGATAGCTGTGCCTTTTCAGATCCAATGGATAAAAAGTTAGAGGGTTACCTTAAGAAAATGTTTGTTCAACAAGGTTTTATATTGCAACCTCTTGCATGCATTGCGCCTGTCACGGCTGCAGCAGCATTTTGGTTTGAGTCTCTGGAAGAGACACTTGAATCAGCTCCATTAGATGAGATTACACACAAGCTTAAAGCCCTTAAGTTAGCTAACTCATTTATTTCAGATGCCGTAGTACATTTAACTAAACTTACGGCTAAGAATTCCGGATTCGCCATTCAGGCACGCAGAGCACTGTGGCTAAAATCCTGGTCAGCTGACGTTACTTCTAAATCTAAATTGCTTAATATACCTTTCAAAGGGCAGACCTTATTCGGGCCCGGGTTGAAAGAAATTATCGCTGACATTACAGGAGGTAAAGGCCATGCCCTGCCTCAAGACAGAGCCAAACCTAAGGCTAGACAGTCTAATTTTCGTTCCTTTCGTAATTTCAAAGCAGGAGCAGCATCAACTTCCTCTGCACCAAAACAGGAAGGAGCTGTTGCTCGCTACAGACAAGGCTGGAGACCTAACCAGTCCTGGAACAAGGGCAAGCAGGCCAGGAAACCTGCTGCTGCCCCTAAGACAGCATGAATCGAGGGCCCCCGATCCGGGAACGGATCTAGTGGGGGGCAGACTTTCTCTCTTCGCCCAGGCTTGGGCAAGAGATGTCCAGGATCCCTGGGCGTTAGAGATCATATCTCAGGGATACCTTCTAGACTTCAAATTCTCTCCCCCAAGAGGGAGATTTCATCTGTCAAGGTTGTCAACAAACCAAATAAAGAAAGAGGCGTTTCTACGCTGCGTACAAGATCTTTTATTAATGGGAGTGATCCATCCGGTTCCGCGGTCGGAACAAGGACAAGGGTTTTACTCAAATCTGTTTGTGGTTCCCAAAAAAGAGGGAACTTTCAGGCCAATCTTGGATTTAAAGATCCTAAACAAATTCCTAAGAGTTCCATCGTTCAAAATGGAAACTATTCGGACAATTTTACCCATGATCCAAAAGGGTCAGTACATGACCACAGTGGATTTAAAGGATTCTTACCTTCACATACCGATTCACAAAGATCATTACCGGTATCTAAGGTTTGCCTTTCTAGACAGGCATTACCAGTTTGTAGCTCTTCCATTCGGATTGGCTACGGCTCCGAGAATCTTCACAAAGGTTCTGTGTGCTCTTCTGGCGGTACTAAGACCGCGAGGAATTGCGGTAGCTCCGTACCTAGACGACATTCTGATACAAGCTTCAAGCTTTCAAACTGCCAAGTCTCATACAGAGTTAGTACTGGCATTTCTAAGGTCGCATGGATGGAAGGTGAACGAAAAGAAGAGTTCTCTCTTTCCACTCACAAGAGTTCCCTTCTTGGGGACTCTTATAGATTCTGTAGAAATGAAGATTTACCTGACAGAAGACAGGTTAACAAAGCTTCAAAATGCATGCCGTGTCCTTCATTCCATTCAACACCCGTCAGTAGCTCAATGCATGGAGGTGATCGGCTTAATGGTAGCAGCAATGGACATAGTACCCTTTGCACGTCTACATCTCAGACCGCTGCAATTGTGCATGCTAAGTCAGTGGAATGGGGATTACTCAGACTTGTCCCCTACTCTGAATCTGGATCAAGAGACCAGAAATTCTCTTCTATGGTGGCTTTCTCGGCCACATCTGTCCAGGGGGATGCCATTCAGCAGGCCGGACTGGACAATTGTAACAACAGACGCCAGCCTACTAGGTTGGGGCGCTGTCTGGAATTCTCTGAAGGCTCAGGGACAATGGAATCAGGAGGAGAGTCTCCTACCAATAAACATTCTGGAATTGAGAGCAGTTCTCAATGCCCTTCTGGCTTGGCCCCAGTTAACAACTCGGGGGTTCATCAGGTTTCAGTCGGACAACATCACGACTGTAGCTTACATCAACCATCAGGGAGGGACAAGAAGCTCCCTAGCAATGATGGAAGTATCAAAGATAATTCGCTGGGCAGAGTCTCACTCTTGCCACCTGTCAGCAATCCACATCCCGGGAGTGGAGAACTGGGAGGCGGATTTCTTAAGTCGTCAGACTTTTCATCCGGGGGAGTGGGAACTTCATCCGGAGGTCTTTGCCCAAATACTTCGACGTTGGGGCAAACCAGAGATAGATCTCATGGCGTCTCGACAGAACGCCAAGCTTCCTCGTTACGGGTCCAGATCCAGGGATCCGGGAGCGGTTCTGATAGATGCTTTGACAGCACCTTGGACCTTCGGGATGGCTTATGTGTTTCCACCCTTCCCGATGCTTCCTCGATTGATTGCCAGAATCAAACAGGAGAGAGCATCAGTGATTCTAATAGCGCCTGCATGGCCACGCAGGACTTGGTATGCAGATCTAGTGGACATGTCATCCTGTCCACCTTGGTCGCTACCTCTGAAACAGGACCTTCTGATCCAGGGTCCCTTCAAACATCAAAATCTAATTTCTCTGAAGCTGACTGCTTGGAAATTGAACGCTTGATTTTATCAAAACGTGGTTTTTCTGAGTCAGTTATTGATACCTTAATACAGGCTAGGAAGCCTGTTACCAGAAAGATTTACCATAAGATATGGCGCAAATACTTATATTGGTGCGAATCCAAGAGTTACTCATGGAGTAAGGTTAGGATTCCGAGGATATTGTCTTTTCTACAAGAAGGTTTAGAAAAGGGTTTATCCGCTAGTTCCTTAAAGGGACAGATTTCAGCTCTGTCCATTCTTTTACACAAACGTCTGTCAGAAGTTCCTGACGTTCAAGCTTTTTGTCAGGCTTTAGCTAGGATCAAGCCTGTGTTTAAAACTGTTGCTCCACCATGGAGTTTGAACTTAGTTCTTAATGTTTTACAGGGGGTTCCGTTTGAACCCCTTCATTCCATTGATATCAAGTTGTTATCTTGGAAAGTTCTGTTTTTAATGGCGATTTCCTCGGCTCGAAGAGTCTCTGAGTTATCTGCCTTACATTGTGATTCTCCTTATCTGATTTTTCATTCAGACAAGGTAGTTCTGCGTACTAAACCTGGGTTCCTACCTAAGGTGGTCACTAACAGGAATATCAATCAAGAGATTGTGGTTACATCTTTGTGTCCTAATCCTTCTTCGAAAAAGGAACGTCTGCTACACAATCTAGATGTAGTCCGTGCCCTGAAATTTTATCTACAGGCAACTAAGGATTTTCGACAAACGTCTTCCCTGTTTGTCGTTTATTCTGGTCAGAGGAGAGGTCAAAAAGCTTCGGCTACCTCTCTCTCCTTTTGGCTTCGTAGCATAATACGGTTAGCCTATGAGACTGCTGGACAGCAGCCTCCTGAAAGAATTACAGCACATTCTACTAGAGCTGTGGCTTCCACTTGGGCCTTTAAGAATGAGGCTTCTGTTGAACAGATTTGCAAGGCTGCAACTTGGTCTTCTCTTCATACTTTTTCCAAATTTTACAAATTTGACACTTTTGCTTCTTCGGAGGCTGTTTTTGGGAGAAAGGTTCTTCAGGCAGTGGTTCCTTCCGTCATCCGTGTACTTTAGCTTTGGTATTGGTATCCCATAAGTAATGGATGATCCGTGGACTGGATACACTTAACAAGAGAAAACATAATTTATGCTTACCTGATAAATTTATTTCTCTTGTAGTGTATCCAGTCCACGGCCCGCCCTGTCACTTTAAGGCAGGTAATTTTTCCATTAAACTACAGTCACCACTGCACCCTATGGTTTTCCTTTCTCTGCATGTTTTCGGTCGAATGACTGGTAATGGCAGTTAGGGGAGGAGCTATATAGCAGCTCTGCTGGGTGAATCCTCTTGCACTTCCTGTTGGGGAGGAGTTAATATCCCATAAGTTATGGATGATCCGTGGACTGGATACACTACAAGAGAAATAAATTTATCAGGTAAGCATAAATTATGTTTTTTAACGGCAGGCACTGTGTTAGACACCTTTTCCAGTCAGGGAGGGCCTTCCCAGTTGTAGGCTGAGCCTCATTTTCGCGCCATTACTGCGCAGTTGTTTTTGAGAGCAAGACATGCAGATGCATGTGTGAGGACCAGAAAGTAGTTGGAAAAGTTTCTAGAAGGCGTCATTTGGTATCGTATTCCCCTCTGGGCTTGGTAAAGTCACAGCAAAGGCTGTAGCTGGGACTGTATAGGGGTTAAATTTGTAAACGGCTCCGGTTCCGTTATTTTAAGGGTTAAAGCTCTGAAAATTGGTATGCAATACTCTTAAGGCTTTAAGACACTGTGGTGAAATTTTGGTAAATTTTGAACAATTCTTTCATACTTTTTCACATATTCAGTAATAAAGTGTGCTCTGTTTAAAATTTAAAGAGACAGTAACGGTTTTGTTTTAAAACATTTTTTGTGCTTTATTGACAAGTTAAAGCCTGTTTAACATGTCTGTGACTTCGGATAAGCTATGTTCTATATGTGTGAAAGCCAATGTGTCTCCCCACTCAAAATTGTGTGAAATTGTGCCATAGCGTCCAAACAAAGTAAGGACAGTACTGCCACAGATAATGAAATTGCCCAAGATGATTCCTCAGATGAGGGGAGTAGACATGATACTACATCATCCCCTACTGTGTCTACACCAGTTTTGCCCACGCAGGAGGCCCCTAGTACATCTAGCACGCCAATGCTTATTACCATGCAACAATTGACGGCTGTAATGGATAACTCCATAGCAAATATTTTATCCAAAATGCCTGCATATCAGAGAAAGCGCGATTGCTCTGTTTTAAACACTGAAGAGCAGGAGGGCGCTGATGATAATTGTTCTGTCATACCCTCACACCAATCTCAAGGGGCCATGAGGGAGGTTTTGTCAGATGGGGAAATTTCAGATTCAGGAAAAATTTCTCAACAAGCTGAACCTGATGTTGTGACATTTAATTTTAAATTAGAACATCTCCGCGCACTGCTTAAGGAGGTGTTATCTACTCTGGATGATTGTGACAACTTGGTCATTCCAGAGAAATTATGCAAGATGGACAAGTTCCTAGAGGTTCCGGTGCACCCCGACGCTTTTCCTATACCCAAGCGGGTGGCAGACATAGTGAATAAGGAGTGGGAGAAGGCCGGCATACCTTTTGTTCCCCCTCCTATATTTAAGAAATTATTTCCTATGGTCGACCCCAGAAAGGACTTATGGCAGACAGTCCCTAAGGTCGAGGGGGCAGTTTCTACTCTAAACAAGCGAACTACTATCCCTATCGAGGATAGTTGTGCTTTCAAAGATCCTATGGATAAAAAATTGGAAGGTTTGCTTAAAAAGATTTTTGTACAGCAGGGTTACCTTCTACAACCCATTTCGTGCATTGTTCCTGTCACTACAGCAGCGTGGTTCTGGTTCGAGGAACTAGAAAAGTCGCTCAGTAGAGAGACTCCGTATGAGGAGGTTATGGACAGAGTTCAGGCACTTAAGTTGGCTAACACTTTTATTTTAGATGCCGCTTTGCAATTAGCTAGATTAGCGGCGAAAAATTCAGGGTTTGCAATTGTGGCGCGCAGAGCGCTTTGGCTAAAGTCTTGGTCAGCGGATGTATCATCCAAGACAAAATTGCTTAACATCCCTTTCAAAGGTAAAACTCTCTTTGGGCCAGAATTGAAAGAGATTATCTCAGACATCACTGGGGGAAAGGGCCACGCCCTTCCACAAGATAGGCCTTTCAAGGCCAAGAATAAGTCTAATTTTCGTTCCTTTCGCAATTTCAGGAACGGACCGGCCTCTAATTCTGCATCCTCTAAGCAAGAGGGTAATGCCTCACAGCCCAAACCAGCCTGGAAACCTATGCAAGGCTGGAACAAGGGTAAGCAGGCCAAGAAGCCTGCTGCTGCTAACAAAACAGCATGAAGGAGTAGCCCCCGATCCGGGACCGGATCTAGTAGGGGGCAGACTCTCTCTCTTTGCTCAGGCTTGGGCAAGAGATGTTCAGGATCCCTGGGCACTAGAAATAGTTTCTCAGGGTTATCTTCTGGAATTCAAGGAACTACCCCCAAGGGGAAGGTTCCACATGTCTCACTTATCCTCAAACCAAATAAAGAGACAGGCGTTCTTACATTGTGTAGAAGACCTGTTAAAGATGGGAGTGATACACCCTGTTCCAATGACGGAACAAGGAATGGGATTTTACTCAAATCTGTTCGTAGTTCCCAAAAAAGAGGGAACCTTCAGACCAATTCTGGAGTTAAAGATCCTAAACAAATTTCTCAGGGTACCATCGTTCAAAATGGAAACCATTCGAACGATTCTACCCACTATCCAGGAAGGTCAATTTATGACTACCGTGGATCTAAAGGATGCGTACCTACATATTCCTATCCACAAAGAACATCATCAGTTCCTAAGGTTCGCCTTTCTGGACAAACATTACCAGTTTGTGGCCCTCCCATTCGGGTTAGCCACTGCTCCAAGGATTTTCACAAAGGTACTCGGGTCCCTTCTAGCGGTTCTAAGACCGAGGGTCATTGCAGTAGTACCGTACTTGGACGACATTCTAATACAAGCGTCGTCCCTTTCAAAAGCAAAGGCTCATACAGACATCGTTCTGGCCTTTCTCAGATCTCACGGATGGAAGGTGAACATAGAAAAGAGTTCTCTGTCTCCGTCAACAAGAGTTCCCTTCTTGGGAACAATAATAGATTCCTTAGAAATGAGGATTTTTCTGACAGATGTCAGAAAGACAAAACTTCTAAGCACTTGTCAAGTTCTTCACTCTGTTCCACGTCCTTCCATAGCTCAGTGCATGGAAGTAGTAGGGTTGATGGTTGCAGCAATGGACATAGTTCCTTTTGCACGAATTCATCTAAGACCATTACAACTGTGCATGCTCAAACAGTGGAATGGGGACTATACAGACTTGTCTCCAGTGATTCAAGTAGATCAGAAGACCAGAGAGTCACTCCGCTGGTGGCTGACCCTGGACCATCTATTCCAGGGAATGAGCTTCCGCAGACCAGAGTGGGTCATTGTCACGACCGACGCCAGTCTAGTGGGCTGGGGCGCGGTCTGGGAAACCCTGAAAGCTCAGAGACTATGGTCTCGGGAAGAGTCTTTTCTCCCGATAAACATTCTGGAACTAAGAGCGATATTCAATGCTCTCAGGGCTTGGCCTCAGCTTGCAAAGGCCAGATTCATAAGATTCCAATCAGACAACATGACGACTGTTGCGTATATCAATCATCAGGGGGGAACAAGGAGTTCCCTAGCGATGAAAGAAGTGACTAAAATAATACAATGGGCGGAGGATCACTCCTGCCATCTATCTGCGATCCACATCCCAGGTGTGGAAAACTGGGAAGCGGATTATCTGAGTCGTCAGACTTTCCATCCGGGGGAGTGGGAACTCCACCCGGAGATCTTTGCCCAGTTGACTCAATTATGGGGCATTCCAGACATGGATCTGATGGCGTCTCGTCAGAACTTCAAGGTTCCTTGCTACGGGTCCAGATCCAGGGATCCCAAGGCGACTCTAGTGGATGCACTAGTAGCACCTTGGACTTTCAACCTAGCTTATGTGTTCCCACCGTTTCCTCTCATTCCCAGGCTGGTAGCCAGGATCAAACAGGAGAGGGCCTCGGTGATCTTGATAGCTCCTGCGTGGCCACGCAGGACTTGGTATGCAGACCTGGTGAATATGTCATCGGTTCCACCATGGAAGCTACCTTTGAGACAGGACCTTCTTGTTCAGGGTCCATTCGAGCATCCAAATCTGGTCTCCCTCCAGCTGACGGCTTGGAGATTCAACGCTTGATTCTATCAAAGCGTGGGTTTTCAGATTCTGTGATAGATACTCTGGTTCAGGCCAGAAAACCGGTAACTAGAAAGATTTACCATAAAATATGTAAAAGATATATCTGTTGGTGTGAATCCAAGGGATTCCCATGGAATAAGATAAAAATTCCTAAGATTCTTTCCTTTCTGCAAGAAGGTTTGGATAAAGGATAATCTGCAAGTTCTCTAAAGGGACAGATTTCTGCTTTATCTGTCTTACTACACAAACGACTGGCAGCTGTGCCAGATGTTCAAGCATTTGTTCAGGCTCTGGTTAGGATCAAGCCTGTTTACAGACCTTTGACTCCTCCCTGAAGTCTAAATCTAGTTCTTTCAGTTCTTCAAGGGGTTCCGTTTGAACCTCTACATTCCATAGATATTAAGTTATTATCTTGGAAAGTTTTGTTTTTGGTTGCTATTTCTTCTGCTAGAAGAGTTTCAGAGTTATCTGCTCTGCAGTGTTCTCCGCCCTATCTGGTGTTCCATTCAGATAAGGTTGTTTTGCGTACTAAGCCTGGTTTTCTTCCAAAGGTTGTTTCCAACAAGAATATTAACCAGGAGATAGTTGTACCTTCTTTGTGTCCGAAACAAGTTTCAAAGAAGGAACGTTTGCTACACAATTTAGATGTAGTCCGTGCTCTAAAGTTCTACTTAGAAGCTACAAAAGAATTCAGACAAACATCTTCTTTGTTTGTTGTCTATTCTGGTAAAAGGAGAGGTCAAAAAGCAACTTCTACCTCTCTTTCCTTTTGGCTTAAAAGCATCATCCGATTGGCTTATGAGACTGCCGGACGGCAGCCTCCTGAATCACAGCTCACTCCACTAGGGCTGTGGCTTCCACATGGGCCTTCAAGAACAAGGCTTCTGTTGATCAGATATGTAAGGCAGCGACTTGGTCTTCACTGCACACTTTTGGCACACTTTTGCCAAATTTTACAAATTTGATACTTTTGCTTCTTCGGAGGCTATTTTTGGGAGAAAGGTTTTGCAAGCCGTGGTGCCTTCCGTTTAGGTAACCTGATTTGCTCCCTCCCTTCATCCGTGTCCTAAAGCTTTGGTATTGGTTCCCACAAGTAAGGATGACGCCGTGGACCGGACACACCAATGTTGGAGAAAACAGAATTTATGCTTACCTGATAAATTACTTTCTCCAACGGTGTGTCCGGTCCACGGCCCGCCCTGGTTTTTTAATCAGGTCTGATGAATTATTTTCTCTAACTACAGTCACCACGGTACCATATGGTTTCTCCTATATTTTTCCTCCTGTCCGTCGGTCGAATGACTGGGGTGGGCGGAGCCTAGGAGGGACTATATGGCCAGCTTTGCTGGGACTCTTTGCCATTTCCTGTTGGGGAAGAGATATTCCCACAAGTAAGGATGACGCCGTGGACCGGACACACCGTTGGAGAAAGTAATTTATCAGGTAAGCATAAATTCTGTTTTTTTTTATTGAAGAGTACAACTAGGTAAACTCGTAAGAGCTTAGGAGTGTGCACGTGTCTAGTTCTCTACGGCAGCAGTGTTTTCAACATTATTTGTAGCTTTGTCATACAATGTTGTAAAACACAGCTGCCATATAGTACTAAAGATAGGGGCACTAACTAAAAGGTTTTATCGGTTAACTGTTCTGGTAAGATGGAGAGAGACATAAAAAGAAAAGCAGCACCCTTCTGGCACCCACTTGATACTTTAATACCATAACAATATCAAACATGGGGAAAGTGCCCTTCAATAAAACGTAACTTTTAATAAAAGTTTACAAACATGGTATATAAAATACGAGCAATTTATAAAATGGTTATAAAACCAGTAGCAGCTGCAGGGTGTCCCAGGGAGATGCAAACAAGAAATCATTTAACAAAACTATAAATAACACCCATATCATTGGTACACGTGAAGTCATCAAATTTGGGCAAGTTGTACCGATCGAGTTAAAAAGATCCCTAGGTCAAGCAGACAATGATTGCATGAAACCCTAAAAATGGGATATAGGTGGGACTTCTTTCAATCTGTGTAACACCACAATTATGTTGTCCAAAAATGTTAAAGGGGCATTAAACCATTTTTGGGTTCTTTTGGGGTTGTGGATTTAATTTTTCAGTTAAAAAATGTTTCTTAAAGGGATATAAAACAGTATACAGGTTTAGATGTTGATAATCAGCCAGTTTATTTAAAAGCACAGGATCACAGCTCCTTTATGTAAAGTTTACATCAATACAAACTTTATTCTGCCCATCGGTCTATGCCGTCTTTTTTAAGAGCTTAACATTCACAAAAAGTGCAACATTTTTTAGCGTGCTAGTGGTGTGCAAGTGCTTGGAAGAATTTTAGCATGTGTGTGTGTTAATATGTATGAGTGTGAATGATATATATATATTGATTTATGGAAAATGTGCTTGCTTTTAATAGGTAACATTTAATAGGTAACATTTTGGGGATACTCTCCTCTTCCTCAGACCAACCAGAGCATTACAAACAGGCATTTAGAGCCCTTACACACCTCCCATAGTGCAAATTGTGCTCCAACAAATCACCACAGAAACCATGTGTAAACAAACCTTATGTGAATTTCAGCAATACCTACACAGTCCCAACTATAGCATATGACACATCTCATTGCAATTCAGTCATTACTAGCACTGTATGAATCATGTTCAAATAGAATTTAATAAATGTTACCTCACATTACAATATACGTAATGACTCCTACATCAGGTGTCCTGCTTATTTCACAACTAACGTGTTTCATAATGAACTTCCAAACAGATCGCAATCTTCATAATACCAGCAAAATAAACGTAAAAGTACAAAGCGCACACTGTGCCGAGAGGTTTAGTATTATGGACTTGGATATTTCCGTAAAGGGGCAGGGTCACATGCCTTCTATACCAATTCACTATTGGTTACTGACAACACCCAGAGCGGGTGTCTTTACAACGCACTACCCAATAACACCTGTGTGTTGACCCACACCCACCAAACACACACCCATTACATAATAAATGCCTATTACATTTTACAAGTTTGAATATCCAGTGTGGTTAAAGTGACACTGAACCCAAATTTTTTCTTTCATGATTCAGAAAGAGCATACAACTTTCTAATTTACTCCTATCAATTTTTTCTTCGTTCTCTTGCTATCTTTGTTTGAAAAAGAAGGCATCTACGCAAAGGATCCAGCCAATTTTTGGTTCAGGACTCTGGACAGCACTTGTTTGGTGGATTAATTCACCCTCCAATAATCGGCAAGAACAACCCAGGTTGTTCACCAAAAATGGGCCTGCATCTAAACTTACATTCTTGCTTTTCAAATAAAGATACCAAGATAATGAAGAAAATTTGATAATAGAAGTAAATTAGAAAGTTGCTTAAAATCTGAATCACAAAAGTAAACATTTGAGTTCAGTGTCCCTTTAAATGCTACTTCAAATGTACTTCATATTCTATCAGTGAATTTCATTTTTGGAAGCATTTATTTGTAATGCTTTTTCTGGCTCCAACTTGCTTCTGTAAACAACTTGTATTATAAGTTTTATGTTAAGTGCACACTCTGTTGATTTGTTTTTCCTTAGTAAAGGTTTTAATAAGTTCACTTGAGGAATACTCTGAAACTGTTGACTCAATGTAGAATTGCAATTGAATTGGTCTATAAAAGCTTACAGTATCGCTTACTGCCATGTTATGTGATTTACTGTATATGCATTGCTTCAACATATTAATTTAATTTGCTGTGGTCATTTGTAGTTATGTCAGGACTCCCTTGGGTGTCTCAGTCCATACATAACACTCTGACAGGTTTGGGCTTGGCCTTTTTAAGAGATATGAAACCCAAACATTTTCTTTTGTGATCAGTCAGAGCGCACCATTTAAAAAACATTGTCAGATTACTTCTATCACATTTACTTTGCTCCCATGGTATTCTTTGTTGAAGTGATACCTACAGTATCCCACAAAAGTGAGTACACCCCTCACATTTTTGTAAATATTTTATTATATCTTTTCATGTGACAACACTGAAGAAATGACACTTTGCTACAATGTAAAGTAGCAAGTGTACAGCCTGTATAACATTGTAAATTTGCTGTCCCCTCAAAATAACTCAACACACTGCCATTAACATCTAAACAGTTACAACAAAAGTGAGAACACCCCTAAGTGGAAATGTCCAAATTGGGCCCAAAGTGTCAATATTTTGTGTGGCCACCATTATTTTCCAGCACTGCCTTAACCCTCTTGGGCATGGAGTTCACCAGAGGTTGCCACTGGAGTTCTCTTCCATGGCGACATCACAGAGCTGGTGGATGTTAGAGACCTTGTGCTCCCCCACCTTCTGTTTTGAGGATTCCCCACAGATGCTCTATAGGGTTTAGGTCTGAAGACATGCTTGGCAGGTCCATCACCTTTACCCTCAGCTTCTTTAGCAAGGCAGTGGTCGTCTTAGAGGTGTGTTTGGGGTCGTTATCATGTTGGAATACTGCCCTGCGGCCCATTCTCCGAAGGGAGGGGATCATGCTCTGCTTCAGTATGTTACAGTACATGTTGGCATTCATGGTTCCCTCAATGAACTGTAGCTCCCTGGTGCCGGCAGCACTCATGCAGGCCCAGACCCTGACACTCCCACTACCATGCTTGACTGTAGGCAAGACACGCTTGTCTTTGTACTCCTCACCTGGTTGCCCCCACACGCTTGACACCATGTGAACCACTTAAGTGTATCTTGGTCTCATTGGACCACAGGACATGGTTCCAATAATACATGCCCTTAGTATGCTTGCCTTCTGCAAACTGTTTGCGGGCTTTCTTGTGCATCATCTTTAGAAGAGGCTTCCATCTGGGACGACAGCCATGCAGACCAATTTGATGCAGTGTGCGGCTTATGGTCTGAGCACTGACAGGCTGACTGACCCCCCACCCCTTTAACCTCTGCAGCAATGCTGGCAGCACTCATACATATATTTCCCAAAGACAACCTCTGGATATGACGCTGAGCACGTGCAATCAACTTCTTTGGTCGACCATGGCAAGGCCTTTTCTGAGTGGAACCTGTCCTGTGAAACCGCTGTATGGTCTTGCCCACCGTGCTGCAGCTCAGTTTCAGGGTCTAGGCAATCTTTATGTAGAGAAACAATTCTTTTTATTCAGATCCTCAGAGTTCATTGCCATGAGGTGCCATGTTGAACTTCCAGTGACCAGTATGAGGGAGTGTGAGAGCGATAACACCAAATTGAACACACCTGCTCCCTATTCACACCTGAGACCTTGTAACACTAACGAGTCACATGACACTGGGGAGGGAAAATGGCTAATTGGACCCAATTTGGACATTTCCACTTAGGGGTGTACTCACTTTTGTTGCCAACGGTTTAGACATTAATGGCTGTGTGTTGAGTTATTTTGAGGGGACAGCAAATTTACAATGTTATACAGGCTGTACACTCACTACTTTACATTGTAGCAAAGTGTCATTTCTTCAGTGTCACATGAAAAGATATAATAAAATATTTACACAAATGTGAGGGGTGTACTCACTTTTGTGGGATACTGTAGGTAGGTGACTAGAGCACTGCATGGCAGGAAATAGTGCTGCCATCTATTGCTCTTGCAAATGGATAACATTCTTGCAAAACTGCTGCCATGTCGTGCTTTTCAACAAAAGATAGCAAAAGAAGGAAAATAAATTGGTAATAGAAATCAATGATAAAATTGTTTAAAATTGCATACTTTATCTGAATCGAGAGAGAAATTTTGGGTTTCATGTCCCTTTTAACCCCTTAATGACCAGCAACATACCCTGTACGTTGCTGATCTTTGGGAGGGATGGTGTAAATGCTTGGTCTTGCCGCTTGCTATTATATTTAAGAGTTTAAGAGATTGCTTACGATCCCTTGCTGTGTAGGAAGTATTTTGCAGCCTGCTCTTTGGAGTCCTGGTGGCAATCGAAGCAGCTTTTGTTCAACATGTGGTTGTGTGACATTATTATATAGCATTTGGCTGTGATGCCACTTTCTCCTCTCCCTGTCTGCAACATGGTGTCCACCCTCAGATTTTTTTATATAGATTCTTTGTTCATAGTTCATCTCTTGTCTCTTTACAAGATTCAATTATTTTTTTATTTGTGTTAAACATTTCTCATTTGATAGTTGGATAAGTTAGATTTTGTTTTGTAATAAAATTAATAACTTTTTAAACTTGTTCACCAACCTTGCAAATTAAATGCCAGTTTGACTTTCCATCTGAAGGGGTTAGATGCCCTTCCTCTAGATTATTAGTTATTGTTTTAAAATGTTAGGAATTTGGCTATTAGAATTTTACTTTTAAGAGTATCTTTTTTTGGATGTCATTCTTGGCAGTTCTAAAAAATTAGTTCTATTTATTTGTCCATTGTTAAAATTATTATTATAATCTATAAAGTGCTTATAAAGAGCAGGTAAATTCTGTGTGACCTCATCAGGAATAAATAAGTTCTTTAATATGTGTGTATTGTATGAGGGTATAAAACTGTATTTTTTTTTCTTCTAGGGGAATGTTCATGAATATTTGCCAAGCGGTGAAAATCATATGGTAGAGAGCTGTTCTGCTGCTCACAATGGGGTCTCTGCAACATCTCACAAACTACAGCGAGAAGGTATGGACAAACCTAAAACATTTCTCCTGCTTGGACATTACAAGTGCCCTCTGTAGAAGACACAGGTTGGCCATAGCATACATATATTTATTTTCATACTCCTATATATGCTCTTGCTATTATGGGGTATTAGAGAACAGAGGTACTTGTAGGAAGGTGTAGGCAGTCTGCCCCCCCCCTCTTTGTGTGGAGTGCTGTAGGGTATGTGATGTAGCTGATTTTCTGCAACATGCTGTATGTCAGATGGAAAGTTTGAATATTATTTTACAACTTTAAAGTCATGGTCGATTTTTGGTTTGAAAGTCGCTAGTCAAAACGCAATTTAAAGTGTAGTTTTCTACATAAAGACTCCTTTTTCCTGGTTGTTTTAATCTTAATATTTACAACCGGAAATGTTTTTTTTATTTTATTAAATATTAAGTTATCAGATTAGTTTTACAGTTATAAATATACTGATTATGTTATACCATTAGAAATACATAGATAATTGTTAAATCTTTTCTAGATGGAACTATCATTGATACTTAGACTACTTTTCTGCTGTGCTTTATTGGATAGAGAAATAGAATTATTACCTTAACCCTTTCATGCCGGGTTTAATTTTTCTACATCTGAACAACGCTCCGATGTAAATAAATTAAAATTATGCATGCAATCGCGAGATTTCAATGATGGGATTGGGCCAGGGGGGGGGCGAGCCTACAATGCTAGGCACACCCACCATGACCGTTCCCATTCAGGAAGCGCCATTTGCTTCAGTACAGCCAAACGGCTAGGATGTTCCATGCCATCCTAACGGCGCTAAAGCCCATCGCCGTTAGGATGCCATGGAACGTCCTAACTTTGAGAAAAGCTTAATAACATCTGAAATAGTTTTATTTAACTAAAACAAAAAAAATTTATAGGTTTTTTTTTTTTTTTTTTTTTTTTTTACTGCTTGCCCTTCCATTCTCGCACTTAGCTCCTTGTGCAGATCTATTACTTCTCAAACGCTTCTATTCAATAAGATTCTTGAAACCTTAGGGTTGATGTGTACATATATTTGCAGAGGAACAATGGAATTAAGATCTTTTTACTCAACACTGTTTTTTTTTTTTTTGTAACATTTTTGCTTTAAAGAAAAGGCGCTTGATAACTGCAAAACCAAGATAATGAAAATCTTCTACACAGAAGAAAATTCCCAAAATGTATCTTATAGAAATGTCAGAGCATCACATTGTGAATGGATTGGATTTTCTTTACCAAAAAATGTAGACATTGCAGACATAAATAATACAGCCTTGTGCTACCTATTTAAAAACTAAAATCGAATTCTTATTTCAGGATACCATGTATCTTACATATACAAAAATTATTTTTAGATAGATATTCCTCAAAGGACATTTTTATTAAAGTTGTAGTTAAATTTTTTTTAAAAATGCACTAAAACTCATTTTTAAAATTGGTGTATTTTGAATTTGTACTGCTGTTGATATAGCAGTTATAAATAATGTCATTGATGGGAATAAGGAAAATCTGTGATTTGGATGCATTACATTTTGTATATCTGCACATAGGAAATAAACCATCCATAGATTTGGTGTATAAATAAACACTTTGTATATCCTTAAAGGTGAGCCTCCTTTAGAGCGCTAAAGTTAATTTTCTTTTGAAGAAACCAATTTACTGAATTAATCAATTGTTTTCTTTTAACAGCTGTACATATTGAGAAGATATCTTTTATAGGTGTGCAAACAAAGAGGGCAGAGAAGAATTTGGAGTACACCTTTAAGGTGAGTGTGTTTATTTACAAGCATGTTATTTCATTGCTGTACATTGTTTGGTAAATGTTAAGTCAAGTTAAAGGGACTTTAAACTGCTGGCTACCACTACAGTAGTATAGTTACTACTCACCATAGTATTTTTTCTCTTGTTAAGTGTGTTCAGTCCACGGGTCATCCATTACTTATGGGATATATTCTCCTCCCCAACAGGAAGTTGCAAGAGGATCACCCAAGCAGAGCTGCTATATAGCTCCTCCCCTCACATGTCATATCCAGTCATTCTCTTGCAAGTCTCAACATAGAAGGAGGTCCGCGAGAGGAGTGGTGTTTTATACTTAATTTATTTCTTCAATCAAAAGTTTGTTATTTTTAAATGGCACCGGAGTGTGCTGTTTTTCTCTCAGGCAGTATTTAGAAGAAGAATCTGCCTGCGTTTTCAATGATCTTAGCAGACGTAACTAAGATCCACTGGCTGTTCTCGCACATTCTGAGGAGTGGGGTAACTTCAGAAAAGGGAATAGCATGCGGGGTCCCCCGCAAATGAGGTATGTGCAGTAATATTTTCTAGGAATGGAATTGACTAAGAAAACACTGCTGTTACCCATATGATGTAAGTACAGCCTTTAATGCAGTAGTAGCGACTGGTATCAGGCTGATAAATGTATGCACAGTTGAGTTATTTTCTAGGGACTAGAATTTGACTGAGAAAATACTGTTAATACTGAAATAAATGTATGAGCCTTAACTGCAGTAGAAGCGACTGGTAGCAGGCTTAGTGATAACTTTGCATAACACTGGAAAGTTGTTTTTAAAACGTTTACTGGCATGTTATTCGTTTTGTGAGGTACTTTGGTGATAAATCTTTTTGGGCATGATTTTTTTCCATATGGCTAACGTATATTTCTGCATAGAAACCGTTGTAACAGGTCTCCCACTGTTGTAATATGAGTGGGAGGGGCCTTTTTTAGTGCCTTGTTGCGCAGTTAAAATTCTTGCACAGTCTTCCTGCTTCTTCCTCCTTGATCCAGGACGTCTCCAGAGGGCGCAGGGGTCTTCAAAATTCATTTCCAGGGAGGTAATCAGTCACAGCAGACCTGTGACAGTGTGTTTGACTGTGATAAAAGCGTTAAATCTTAAATTGATTATCCGTTTTTGGGTATTGAGGGGTTAATCATCCGTTTGCTAGTGGGTGCAATCCTCTGCTAAATTCATACATTTACTGTTAAAATTGTTGGCTATAACTGAATAGTTCATTGTTATTTCAACTGTGACAGTTTTTTTGTGTTTTTTAAAAGCGCTGCAGCGTTTGTTTGTTTTTTCTATTGCTTGTAAATTTCTTGAAAGATTTTTTCCAAGCTTGCTAGCCTTCATTGCTAGTCTGTTTAAACATGTCTGATACAGATGAATCTGCTTGTTCATTATGTTTAAAAGCCAATGTGGAGCCTAATAGAAATATGTGTACCAATTGTATTGATGTTACTTTAAATAAAAGTCAGTCTTTACCGGTAAATTATCACCAGACAACGAGGGGGAAGTTATGCCGCCTAACTCTCCTCACGCTTCAGTACCTTCGCCTCCCGCTCAGGAGGTGCGTGAGATTGTGGCGCCAAGTACATCAAGGCCCTTACAAATCACTTTGCATGATATGGCTAATGTTATGAAAGAAGTATTATCTAATTTGCCTGAGTTAAGAGGCAAGCGCGATAGCTCTGGGTTTAGAACAGAGCGCGCCGATGACACGAGAGCCATGTCCGATATTGCGTCACAATTTGCAGAACATGAGGACGGAGAGCTTCATTCTGTGGATGACTGATCTGATCCGGGGAGACCGGATTCAGAAATTTCAAATTTTAAATTTAAGCTTGAGAACCTCCGTGTATTGCTAGGGGAGGTGTTAGCGGCTCTGAACGATTGCGACACGGTTGCAATCCCAGAGAAATTATGTAGGCTGGATAAATACTATGCGGTACCGGTGTGTACTGACGTTTTTCCTATACCTAAAAGGCTTACAGAGATTATTAGCAAGGAGTGGGATAGACCCGGTGTGCCCTTTTCCCCTCCTCCGATATTTAGAAAAATGTTCCCAATAGACGCCACCACACGAGACTTATGGCAGACGGTCCCTAAGGTGGAGGGAGCAGTTTCTACTTTAGCCAAGCGTACCACTATCCCGGTGGAGGATAGTTGTGCTTTCTCAGATCCAATGGATAAAAAATTAGAAGGTTACCTTAAGAAAATGTTTGTTCAACAAGGTTTCATATTACAGCCCCTTGCATGCATTGCGCCCGTCACTGCTGCAGCGGCATTCTGGTTTGAGTCTCTGGAAGAGGCTATTCGCACAGCACCATTGGATGAGATTATGAACAAGCTTAAAGCCCTTAAGCTAGCTAATGCTTTTGTTTCGGATGCTGTTGTGCATTTAACCAAACTAACGGCTAAGAACTCCGAATTCGCCATCCAGGCGCGCAGATCGCTATGGCTTATATCCTGGTCAGCAGATGTAACTTCTAAATCTAAATTGCTTAATATTCCTTTCAAAGGGCAAACCTTATTCGGGCCCGGCTTGAAAGAAATTATTGCTGACATTACTGGAGGTAAGGGTCACACCCTTCCTCAGGACAGGGCCAAATCAAAGGCCAAACAGTCTAATTTTTGTGCCTTTCGAAACTTCAAGGCAGGAGCAGCATCAACTTCCTCCGCCACAAAACAGAAAGGAACTGTTGCTCGTTACAAACAGGGCTGGAAAACTAACCAGTCCTGGAACAAGGGCAAGCAGGCCAGAAAGCCTACTACTGCCCCTAAGACAGCATGAAGAGAGGGCCCCCTATCCGGAAACGGATCTAGTGGGGGGCAGACTTTCTCTCTTCGCCCAGGCCTGGGCAAGAGATGTCCAGGATCCCTGGGCGTTGGAGATCATATCTCAGGGATACCTTCTGAACTTCAAAACTTCTCCTCCACAAGGGAGATTTCATCTGTCAAGGTTATCAACAAACCTAATAAAGAAAGAGAGGCATTTCTACGATGTGTACAAGACCTCTTAGTAATGGGAGTGATCCACCCGGTTCCGCGGACGGAACAAGGGCAAGGTTTTTACTCAAATCTGTTTGTGGTTCCCAAAAAAGAGGGAACCTTCAGGCCAATCTTGGACCTGAAGATCTTAAACAAATTCCTAAGAGTTCCATCGTTCAAAATGGAAACTATTCGAACCATCCTACCCATGATCCAAGAGGGTCAGTATATGACCACAGTGAACTTGGATGCCTACCTTCACATACCGATTCACAAGGATCATTATCGGTACCTAAGGTTTGCCTTTCTAGACAGGCATTACCAGTTTGTAGCTCTTCCCTTCGGGTTGGCTACGGCACCGAGAATTTTTACAAAGGTTCTGGGCTCGCTTCTGGCGGTACTAAGACCGCCAAGCATAGCGGTGGCTCCGTACCTAGACGACATCCTGATACAAGCGTCAACTTTTCAAAATGCAAAGTCTCATACAGAGATAGTTCTAGCATTTCTGAGGTCGCATGGGTGGAAAGTGAACATGGAAAAGAGTTCTCTGTTCCCACTCACAAGGGTTCCCTTTCTAGGGACTCTTATAGATTCTGTAGAGATGAAGATTTACCTGACGGAGTCCAGGTTATCAAAAATCCTAAATGCTTGCCGTGTCCTTCATTCTATTCCAAGCCCATCAGTAGCTCAGTGCATGGAAGTAATCGGCTTAATGGTCGCGGCAATGGACATAGTGCCATTTGCGCGCCTACATCTCAGACCGCTGCATCTATGCATGCTAAGTCAGTGGAATGGGGATTACTCAGATCTGTCCCCTTTACTAAATCTGGACCAGGAGGCCAGAGATTCTCTTCTCTGGTGGTTGTCGCGGGTTCATCTGTCCAAAGGAATGACTTTTCGCAGACCAGATTGGACGATTGTAACAACAGATGCCAGCCTTCTAGGTTGGGGTGCAGTCTGGAACTCCCTGAAGGCACAGGGATCGTGGATTCAGGAGGAGAAACTCCTTCTGATAAATATTCTGGAGTTAAGAGCAATATTCAATGCTCTTCTGGCTTGGCTTCAGTTAGCAACACTGAGGTTCATCAGATTTCAGTCGGACAACATCACGACTGTGGCTTACATCAATCATCAAGGAGGAACCAGGAGTTCCCTAGCGATGTTGGAAGTCTCGAAGATAATTCGCTGGACAGAGTCGCACTCTTGTCACCTGTCAGCGATCTACATCCCAGGCGTGGAGAACTGGGAGGCGGACTTTCTAAGTCGCCAGACCTTTCATCCGGGGGAGTGGAAACTTCACCCGGAGGTGTTTGCTCAACTGATTCTTCGTCGGGGCGAACCGGAGCTGGATCTCATGGCATCTCGCCAGAACGCCAAGCTTCCTTGTTACGGATCCAGGTCCAGGGACCCGGGAGCGTTGCTGGTAGATGCACTAGCAGCCCCTTGGGTTTTCAACATGGCTTATGTGTTTCCACCATTTCCGTTGCTACCTCGACTGATTGCCAGGATCAAACAGGAGAGAGCATCGGTGATTCTGATAGCGCCTGCGTGGCCACGCAGGACCTGGTATGCAGACCTAGTGGACATGTCGTCCTGTCCACCATGGTCTCTGCCTCTGAGGCAGGACCTTCTAATTCAGGGTCCTTTCAACCATCCAAGCCTAATTTCTCTGAGGCTGACTGCATGGAGATTGAACGCTTGATTCTATCAAAGCGTGGTTTTTCGGAGTCGGTTATTGATACGTTAATACAGGCTCGGAAACCTGTTACCAGAAAAATTTACCATAAGATATGGCGTAAATAGTTATATTGGTGTGAATCCAAGAGTTACTCATGGAGTAAGGTTAGGATTCCTAGGATATTGGCTTTTCTACAAGAAGGTTTAGAAAAGGGTTTATCCGCTAGTTCGTTAAAGGGACAGATTTCTGCTCTGTCTATTCTTTTACACAAACGTCTGGCAGAGAATCCAGACGTCCAGGCTTTTTGTCAGGCTTTGGCTAGGATTAAGCCTGTGTTTAAAACTGTTGCTCCTCCGTGGAGCTTAAACTTGGTTCTTAAAGTTCTTCAGGGTGTTCCGTTTGAACCCCTTCATTCCATTGATATTAAGCTTTTATCTTGGAAAGTTCTGTTTTTGATGGCTATTTCCTCGGCTCGAAGAGTCTCTGAGTTATCTGCCTTACATTGCGATTCTCCTTATCTGATTTTTCATTCAGACAAGGTAGTTCTGCGTACTAAACCTGGGTTTTTACCTAAGGTTGTTTCTAACAGGAATATCAATCAAGAGATTGTTGTTCCTTCATTGTGTCCTAATCCTTCTTCAAAGAAGGAACGTCTTTTGCATAATCTGGACGTAGTCCGTGCCCTGAAGTTCTACTTACAGGCAACTAAAGATTTTCGGCAAACTTCTAATCTGTTTGTCGTTTATTCTGGTCAGAGGAGAGGTCAAAAGGCTTCGGCCACCTCTCTCTCTTTTTGGCTTCGTAGCATAATACGTTTAGCCTATGAGACTGCTGGACAGCAGCCTCCTGAAAGAATTACAGCTCATTCCACTAGAGCTGTGGCTTCCACCTGGGCCTTTAAGAATGAGGCCTCTGTTGAACAGATTTGCAAGGCTGCAACTTGGTCTCCACTTCATACCTTTTCAAAATTTTACAAATTTTACACTTTTTTGCTTCTTCGGAGGCTGGTTTTGGGAGAAAGGTTCTACAGGCAGTAGTTCCTTCTGTTTAATGTTCCTGCCTTGTCCCTCCCATCATCCGTGTACTTTAGCTTTGGTATTGGTATCCCATAAGTAATGGATGACCCGTGGACTGAACACACTTAACAAGAGAAAACATAATTTATGCTTACCTGATAAATTTATTTCTCTTGTAGTGTGTTCAGTCCACGGCCCGCCCTGTCTTTTTTGAGGCAGTTCTAAATTTTAATTAAAACTCCAGTCACCACTGCACCCTATAGTTTTTCCTTTCTCGTCTTGTTTCGGTCGAATGACTGGATATGACATGTGAGGGGAGGAGCTATATAGCAGCTCTGATTGGGTGATCCTCTTGCAACTTCCTGTTGGGGAGGAGAATATATCCCATAAGTAATGGATGACCCGTGGACTGAACACACTAAAGAGAAATAAATTTATCAGGTAAGCATAAATTATGTTTTTTTCCTCTCATGTAGCTCTCTTTAACGCTGTTCTCTTATTTTGCCTCATTACAGAATCCAGCTGGTAAAGCTCTGCATTTTATACTGGGTGCCGCCATCTTGTAGCTCATGTATTGTTGCATCCTGTGATAGGCACAGTGCAGTTTCACAGATTTGCTTTTTGACAGCTGTAACTTGCACTTCGGTTTAGCTCACATTGTTGAGAGCGGAAGTGTTAAAATTTGTGTACTTTTTTGCACATTTTAAAAGATACATAGCAAATACAAGCCACAAGATAGCGGCGCCCAGCGTGAAGATGCAGAGCCTCACTAATACTTGTAAGGTGGAAAATAAGAAATTGATTTTGAAGACAGCTGCAGGCATAGGAGGAAAAACAGTAGCATGGTGAGTAGTAACCATTCTATTGTATTTGCGCTCAGCAGTTGAATGTCCCTTTTAATGTAGAATGGAGGGGAAAAACACTATCATTTTAATATTGTGATAGTTTAAATATGTAAATTCCAATCCTTTAAAAGTTCTCCTGTCTGCTAGATTTAAAAAAAAAGAAATCTCCCCCCCATCTGCATCCCGGTGAATCCAACCGTACTGTAAGCTACTGATTTGCTCAGGATGGAAACTTAAGGGTTATTGTACCTGACAATGGAAGTGCAAAGAAACTTCTAAGTACATTTACATAAGTGTTCCATGTACGCTCTTTAGGGTCCCTTTAAAGCAGTATACACTGCACAAGCTTACAGTGATAATGGGGTCTTGAACCTAATAGGAACTGCATGTCTGTATATATCTGGTTCATGGGAGTGAAACTGGCTTATAAGGAAACTTCCACAGCTCTATTGACTAACACAAGTGTAACAAAAAGATTATATATATATATATATATATATATATATATATATATATATATATATATATATATATATATATATATATTTCTTCTGTTATGTGCGATCAGTCCACGGGTCATCATTACTTCTGGGATATAACTCCTCCCCAACAGGAAATGCAAGAGGATTCACCCAGCAGAGCTGATATAGCTCCTCCCCTCTACGTCAGTCCCAGTCATTCTCTTGCACCCAACGACTAGATAGGATGTGTGAGAGGACTATGGTGATTATACTTAGTTTTTATGACTTCAATCAAAAGTTTGTTATTTTACAATAGCACCGGAGCGTGTTATTACTTCTCTGGCAGAGTTTGAAGAAGAATCTACCAGAGTTTTTTACTATGATTTTAACCGGAGTAGTTAAGATCATATTGCTGTTCTCGGCCATCTGAGGGAGGTAAAGGCTTCAGATCAGGGGACAGCGGGCAGATGAATCTGCATTGAGGTATGTAGCAGTTTTTATTTTCTGAATGGAATTGATGAAAAAATCCTGCTATACCGTTATAATGACATGTATGTATACACTTCAGTATTCTGGGAATGGTTTTTCACCGGAACTACTCTGTTAAAGGTCACTAATCCTTTTAATAAATATTGTCATGTTAAACGTTTTTGCTGGAATGTAGAATCGTTTACATTGCTGAGGTACTGAGTAAATAAATGTTTGGGCATTATTTTCCACTTGGCAGTTGTCTGCTTTAAATTGTGACAGTTTCGTTTCTCCTCACTGCTGTGTGTGAGAGGGAGGGGCCGTTTTTGGCGCTCTTTTGCTACGCATCAAAAAATTCCAGTCAGCTACTATTATATTTCCTGCATGATCCGGTTCACTGACAGATCTCAGGGGTCTTCAAACTTCTTTGAAGGGAGGTACATTCTCTCAGCAGAGCTGTGAGAATTTTTATTGACTGTGAATAAAAACGTTACTCTATAATTTTTTTTGTCAAATTTAGTTATTTACTAATGGGAACAAACCTTTGCTAAAAGTTGTGTTATTTTAAACTTGATGCTATAACTGTTTCAGTTCATTATCTCAACTGTCATTTAATCGTTTAAGTACCTCTTTGAGGCACAGTACGTTTTTGTTAAAAAGATTATAACCAGGTTGCAAGTTATTGCTAGTGTGTTAAACATGTCTGACTCAGAGAATGATATCTGTGTCATTTGTTCCAATGCCAAGGTGGAGCCCAATAGAAATTTATGTACTAACTGTATTGATGCTACTTTAAATAAAAGTCAATCTGTACAATGTGAACAAATTTCACCAAACTGCGAGGGGAGAGCCGACTAACTCGCCTCACGCGGCAGTACCTGCATCTCCCGCCCGGGAGGTGCGTGATATTATGGCGCCTAATACATCTGGGCGGCCATTACAGATAACATTACATGATATGGCTACTGTTATGACTGAAGTTTTGTCTAAATTACCAGAACTAAGAGGCAAGCGTGATCACTCTGGGGTGAGAACAGAGTGCGCTGACAATACTAGGGCCATGTCTGATACTGCGTCACAGCTTGCAGAGCATGAGGACGGAGAGCTTCATTCTGTGGGTGACGGTTCTGATCCAAACAGATTGGATTCAGATATTTCAAATTTTAAATTTAAATTGGAGAACCTCCGTGCATTACTAGGGGAGGTCTTAGCAGCCTTCCATTCGGATTGGCTACGGCCCCAAGAATCTTCACAAAGGTTCTGGGTGCCCTTCTGGCGGTACTAAGACCGCGAGGGATTTCGGTAGCTCCGTACCTAGACGACATTCTAATACAAGCTTCAAGCTTTCAAACTGCCAAGTCTCATACAGAGTTAGTTCTGGCATTTCTAAGGTCGCATGGATGGAAAGTGAACGAAAAGAAAAGTTCTCTTTTTCCTCTCACAAGAGTTCCATTCTTGGGGACTCTTATAGATTCTGTAGAAATGAAGATTTACCTGACAGAAGACAGGTTAACAAGGCTTCAGGATGCATGCCGTGTCCTTCATTCCATTCAACACCCGTCAGTAGCTCAATGCATGGAGGTGATCGGCTTAATGGTAGCGGCAATGGACATAGTACCTTTTGCACGCCTACACCTCAGACCGCTGCAATTGTGCATGCTAAGTCAGTGGAATGGGGATTACTCAGATTTGTCCCCTACCCTGAATCTGAATCAAGAGACCAGAAATTCTCTTCTATGGTGGCTTTATCGGCCACACCTGTCCAGGGGGATGCCATTCAGCAGGCCAGACTGGACAATCGTAACAACAGACGCCAGCCTGCTAGGTTGGGGCGCTGTCTGGAATTCTCTGAAGACTCAGGGATTATGGAATCAGGAGGAGAGTCTCCTTCCAATAAACATTCTGGAATTGAGGGCAGTTCTCAATGCCCTTCTAGCTTGGCCCCAATTAACAACTCAGGGGTTCATCAGGTTTCAGTCGGACAATATCACGACTGTAGCTTACATCAACCATCAGGGAGGGACAAGAAGCTCCCTAGCAATGATGGAAGTATCAAAGATAATTCGCTGGGCAGAGTCTCACTCTTGCCACCTGTCAGCAATCCACATCCCGGGAGTGGAGAACTGGGAGGCGGATTTCTTGAGTCGCCAGACTTTTCATCCGGGAGAGTGGGAACTTCATCCGGAGATTTTTGCCCAAATACTTCGACGTTGGGGCAAACCAGAGATAGATCTCATGGCGTCTCGCCAGAACGCCAAACTTCCTCACTACGGGTCCAGATCCAGGGATCCGGGAGCGGTTCTGATAGATGCTTTGACAGCACCTTGGAACTTCGGGATGGCTTATGTGTTTCCACCCTTCCCGCTGCTTCCTCGATTGATTGCGAAAATCAAACAAGAGAGAGCATCTGTGATTCTAATAGCGCCTGCATGGCCACGCAGGACTTGGTATGCAGATCTAGTGGACATGTCATCCTGTCCACCTTGGTCTCTACCTCTGAGACAGGACCTTCTGATACAGGGTCCATTCAAACATCAAAATCTAACTTCTCTGAAACTGACTGCTTGGAAATTGAACGCTTGATTTTATCAAAGCGTGGTTTTTCTGAGTCGGTTATTGATACCCTGATCCAGGCTAGGAAGCCTGTTACCAGAAAGATTTACCATAAAATATGGCGCAAATACCTATACTGGTGCGAATCCAAACGTTACTCCTGGAGTAAGGTTAGGATCCCTAGGATATTGTCTTTTCTACAAGAAGGTTTAGAAAAGGGTTTATCGGCTAGTTCATTAAAGGGACAGATTTCAGCTCTGTCCATCTTGTTACACAGGCGTCTGTCAGAAAATCCAGACGTCCAGGCCTTTTGTCAAGCTTTAGCTAGGATCAAGCCTGTGTTTAAAGCCGTTGCTCCGCCATGGAGTTTAAACTTAGTTCTTAACGTTTTACAAGGTGTTCCATTTGAACCCCTTCATTCCATTGATATAAAATTGTTATCTTGGAAAGTTCTGTTTTTAATGGCTATTTCCTCGGCTCGAAGAGTCTCTGAGTTATCAGCATTACATTGTGATTCTCCTTATCTGATTTTTCACTCAGATAAGGTAGTTCTGCGTACTAAACCTGGGTTCTTACCTAAGGTAGTTACTAACAGGAATATCAATCAAGAGATTGTTGTTCCATCCTTGTGTCCAAATCCTTCTTCAAAGAAGGAACGTCTTCTACACAATCTGGATGTAGTTCGTGCCCTCAAGTTCTACTTGCAGGCAACTAAAAATTTTCGCCAAACTTCTTCCCTGTTTGTCGTTTATTCTGGACAGAGGAGAGGTCAAAAAGCTTCTGCTACCTCTCTCTCTTTCTGGCTTCGTAGCATAATACGTTTAGCCTATGAGACTGCTGGACAGCAGCCTCCTGAAAGAATTACAGCTCACTCCACTAGAGCTGTGGCTTCCACTTGGGCCTTTAAGAATGAGGCCTCTGTTGAACAGATTTGCAAGGCTGCAACTTGGTCTTCGCTTCATACTTTTTCCAAATTTTACAAATTTGACACTTTTGCTTCTTCGGAGGCTATTTTTGGGAGAAAGGTTCTTCAGGCAGTGGTTCCTTCTGTATAATGAGCCTGCCTATCCCTCCCGTCATCCGTGTACTTTTGCTTTGGTATTGGTATCCCAGAAGTAATGATGACCCGTGGACTGATCGCACATAACAGAAGAAAACATAATTTATGCTTACCTGATAAATTCCTTTCTTCTGTTGTGCGATCAGTCCACGGCCCGCCCTGTTTTTTTAAGGCAGGTAAATATCTTTTAAATTATACTCCAGTCACCACTTCACCCTTGGTTACTCCTTTCTCGTTGATTCTTGGTCGAATGACTGGGACTGACGTAGAGGGGAGGAGCTATATCAGCTCTGCTGGGTGAATCCTCTTGCATTTCCTGTTGGGGAGGAGTTATATCCCAGAAGTAATGATGACCCGTGGACTGATCGCACAACAGAAGAAAGGAATTTATCAGGTAAGCATAAATTATGTTTTCTCTTGTTAAGTGTATCCAGTCCACGGATCATCCATTACTTATGGGATATATTCTCCTTCCCAACAGGAAGTTGCAAGAGTCCACCCACAGCAAAGCTGCTATATAGCTCCTCCCCTAACTGCCATTACCAGTCATTCTCTTGCAAGTCTCAACATAGATAGGTCGTGAGAGTCTGTGGTTTTTTATACTTAGTTTATTTCTTCAATCAAAAGTTTGTTATTTTTAAATGGCACCGGAGTGTGCTGTTTATCTCAGGCAGTATTTGGAAGAAGAATCTGCCTGCGTTTTTTCTATGATCTTAGCAGACGTAACTAAGATCCAGTTGCTGTTCTCACACATTCTGAGGAGTAAGGTACTTCAGAGGGGGAATGGCGTGCAGGTTTTCCTGCAAATAAGGTATGTGCAGTAAAATATTTTTCTAAGGAATGGAATTGACTAAGAAAATACTGCTGATACCGAAGTAATGTAAGTACAGCCTTTAAATGCAGTGAAAGCGACTGCTACCAGGCTGATTGATAGAGATATATGCTAAGGTATGTGCAGTAATATATTTTTCTAAGGAATGGAATTGACTAAGAAAATACTGCTGATACCGAAGTAATGTAAGTAAAGCCTTAAATGCAGTGATAGCGACTGGATCAGGCTTATTAATAGACATACATACTCTTATAAGAATGTGTTTTAAAACGTTTGCTGGCATGTTTAATCGTTTTTTTTAACATATGTTTGGTGATAAAACTTATTGGGGCCTAATTTTTCCACATGGCTGGCTTAAATTTTGCATAGAAACAGTTATAGGGAAGGTAATCCACAGCTCAGCTGTGGCAGTTTTGTTGTGTCTGTTTAAAAAAATGTCGTGTTTTTTTTTGTTTTTGTTTTTTTTTATCTGTTTTTTGCATTAAGGGGTTAATCATCCATTTGCAAGTGGGTGCAATGCTCTGTTAACTTATTACATGTACTGTAAAAATTTCGTTTGATTTACTGCCTTTTTTCACTGTTTTTCAAATTTTGACAAAATTTGTTTCTCTTAAAGGCACAGTAACGTTTGTTATATTTGCTTGTTAACTTGATTTAAAGTGTTTTCCAAGCTTACTAGTCTCTTTATTAGTTCTAACATGTCTAACATAGGCTCTGTGTTTATTATGTTTAAAGCCATGGTGGAACCCCATTTTAGAATGTGTACCAGATGTAATGATTTCATGTTAAACAATAAAGATCATTTTTTGTATTTAAAAACATTATCACCAGAGGATTCTGTCGAGGGGGAAGTTATGCCGACTAACTCTCCCCACGTGTCAGACCCTTTGACTCCCGCTTTAGGGACTCACGCTCAAATGGCGCCAAGTACATCAAGGGCACCCATAGCGTTTATTTTACAAGACATGGCAAAGGTTGTGTATAATACACTGGCAGCAGTATTAGTCAGACTACCTGAAATTAAAGGAAAGCAAAACAGCTCTGGGGGTAGATACAGAGCATACAGACGCTTTAAGAACCATGTCTGATACTACCTCACAATATGCTTAGTCTGTGGGTGATATTTGTGACTCAGGGAAGATGATTTAACCTGATTCTGATATTTCTACATTTAAAATGTATGCTTGAGAACCTCCACTTGTTGCTCAGGGAGGCTTTAGCTGCTCTGAATGAATGTGTACAATCGCAGTGCCAGAGAAATTGTGTAGACTGGATAAATAATATGCAGTGCCGGTGTGTACTTATGTTTTTCCAATACCTAAAGAGGTTTACTAAAATTTTTCATAAGGAATGGGATAAGACCAGGTGTGCCGTTCTCTTCCCCTCCTATTTTTTAGAAGAATGTTTTCTAATAGTTGCCACCACACGGGACTTATGGCAGACAGTTCCTAAGGTGGAGAGAAGAGTTTCTACTCTAGCTAAGCGTACCACTACCTCTGGCGAGGACTGTTGTGCTTTTTTAGATCCAATGGATAAAAAATGTTTATTCAACAAGGTTTTATCCTGCAGCCCCTTGCACGCATTGCTCCTGTCACTGCTGCTGCGGCGTTCTGGTTTGAGTCTCTTGATGAGGCTTTACAGGCTCCATTGGATGAATATATTTGACAAGCTTAGAGCACTTAAGCTAGCCAATTCCTTTGTTTTCTGATGCCTTTGTTCCTTTGACTAGACTAACGGCTAAGAATTCTGTTTTTTACTATACTGGCGCGCAGAGCGCTATGGCTTATATCATGGTCAGCTGTCGTGACTTTAATAAATAAGCTACTTAACTTCCCTTCAAGGGGCAGACCCTATTCAGGCCTAGTTTGAAGGAGATTATTACTTATATCACTGGAGGAAAAGATCATGCCCTTCCTCAGGACAGGTCCAAATCAAGGGACAAAAAAGGCCTAATTTTCGTGCCTTTCGAAAATTCAAGGCAGGTGTGGCATCAACTTCCTCTAAGGCAAAATAAGAGGGAACTTTTGCTCAGTCCAAGGCGGTCTGGAGACAACCGGACCTGGAACAAAGATAAGCAGGTCAAGGAGCCTGCTGCTGCCTCTAAAACAGCATGAGGAACGGACCCCTATCTGGTAACGGATCCTATAGGGGGCAGACTTCATTCTTCGCCCAGGCGTGGGCAAGAGATGCCCAGGATCCCTGGGCATTGGAAATTATACCCCAGAGATATCTTCTGGATTTCAAAGCTTTCCCCCCCAAAAAAGGGGAGTTTTTGCCTTTCACATTTATCTGCAAACCAGATAAAGAAAGAGACATTCTTGCATTGTGTACGTGACCCATTCAGTTCCAATAGAGGAACAGGGACACAGTTTTCCTCAAATCGGTTTGTGGTTCCCAAGGAAAGGAAACCTTCAGACCTATTTTGGATCTAAAAGATCTTAAACAAATTCTTTAGAATTCTATCATTTAAGATGGAAACTATTCGTACCATCTTAACTATGATCCAGGAGAGTCAATAGAGGACTACAATGGATTTGAAGGATGCTTATCCTCACATTACGATGCATAAAGATCACCATCGGTTTTTCAGGTTTGCCTTTCTAGACAGGCATTACCAGTTTGTAGCTCTTTCCTTTGGGTTAACTACAGCCCCTAGAATCTTTATGGAGGTTCTGGGGTCACTTTGGCGGTCCTTAGGCTGCGGGGCATAGAAGTGGCCCCTTATTTAGACGACATCCTGATACAGGCGTCAAACATCCAAGTTGCCAAGTCTCATATGGCATTTCTGAGATCGCATGGGTGGAAAGTGAACAAGGAAAGAGTTCTCTATCCCCAATATCAAGGGTTTCCCTCCTAGGGATTCTGATAGATTTTGTAGAAATTAAAATTTACCTGACGGAGTCCAGGTTGTCAAAGTTTCTAAATTTCTGCCGTGTTCTTCATTCCATCCGCGCCCTTTGGTGGCTCAGTACATGAATGTAATCGGCTTAATGGTAGCGGCAAGGGACATAGTACCGTTTGCACGCCTACATTTCAGACCACTGCAACTATGCATGCTCAGCCAGAGGAACGGGGATTACACAGATTTGTTCTCCTGTTAAATCCGGACCAAGAAACCAGAGATTCTCTTCTCTGGTGACTATCTCGGGTCCATCTGTCCAAGGGTATGACCTTCCGCAGGTCAGATGGGACAATTGTTACAACAGATGCCAGCCTTTTAGGTTGGGATACAGTCTGGAACTCCCTGAAGGCTCAGGGATAGTGGACTCAGGAGGAGACCCTCCTTCTAATGAATATTCTGGAACTGGGAGCGATATTCCATGCTCTTCAGACTTGGCCTCAGTTAGCAACTCTGAGGTACATCATATTTCAGTCGGACAATATCACGACTGTGGCTTACATCAACCATCAAGGGGGAACAGAAGTTCCCTAGCAATGTTAGAAGTCTTAAAATAATTCACTGGACAGAGACTCACTCTTGTCTAAAAGCTATCCCTATCCCAGGTGTTGAGAACTGGGAGGCAGATTTTCTAAGTCGTCAGACTTTTCATCTGGGGGAGTGGGAATTCCCTCCGGAGGGGTTTGCACAAGATCAAGCAGGAGAGTGCTTTGGTGCTTTTGACAGCGCCTGCGTGGCCACGCAGGACCTGGTATGCAGATCTGGTGGACATGTCATCCTTTCCACCACGGTCTCTGCTTCTGAGACAGGACCCTCTACCTCAGGGTCTTTTCAACCATCTAAATATAACTAATCTGAGATGGACTGCCTGGAGACAGAACGCTTGATGTTATCAAAGCATGGCTTCTCCGAGTCAGTAATTGATACCTTAATACAGGCATAAAAGCCTGTCTCTAGGAAAATTTAACATAAGATATGGTGTAAATATCTTATTGTTATGAATCCAAGGGTTACTCATGGAGTAAAGTCTGGATTCCCAGGATATTATCTTTTCTCCAAGATGATTTTGAGAAAAGGGTTGTCAGCTAGTTCTTTAAAAGGACAGATTTCTACTCTGTCCTTTTGCACAAGCGTCTGGCAGGTATTCTAGACGTTCAGGCATTTGGTCAGGCTTTGGTTAGAACCAAGCCTGTGGTTAAAAATGTTGCTCCGCCATGGAGCTTAAAGCTGGTTCTTAAGGTTCTTCAAGGAGTTCCATTTGAACCTTTTCATTCCATAGATATCAAACTTCTATCTTGGAAAGTTCCTTTTTGGTAGCTATTTCCTCGGCTCATAGAGTCTCCGAGTTATCTGCGTTGCAATGTGATTCTCCTTATCTGGTTCTACGTACGGATAAGGTAGTCCTGTGTACCAACCTGGGTTTTTACCTAAGGTGGTATCTAACAAGAATATCACTCAAGAGATTGTTGTTCCATTCTTGTATCCTAATCCTTCTTCAAAGAAGGAACGTCTATTACACAATTTGGACGTGGTTCGTGTTTTAAAGTTTTACTTGCAAGCTACTACAGATTTTCATCAAACATTCACCTTGTTTGTTGTCTATTCTGGACAGAGGAGAGGTCAAAGGACTTCAGCAACCTCTCTGTCTTTTTGGTTAAAAAGCATAATTCATTTAGCTTATGAGACTGCTGGACAGCAGCCTCCTGAAGGGATTACAGCTCATTCTACTAGAGCTGTGGTTTTCACTTGAGCCTTTTTTAAATGTGGCTTCTGTTGAACAGATTACAAGACTGAGTCTTGGTCTGCGTTTCATACTTTTTCAAATTTAACAAATTTGATACCTTGCTTCTTCGGAGGCTATTTTTGGGAGAAAGGGTTTTTTACAGGCAGTGGTAACTTCCGTTTAAGTACCTGCCTTGTCCCTCCCATCATCCGTGTACTTTAGCTTTGGTATTGGTATCCCATAAGTAATGGATGATCCGTGGACTGGATACACTTAACAAGAGAAAACATAATTTATGCTTACCTGATAAATTTATTTCTCTTGTGGTGTATCCAGTCCACGGCCCGCCCTGTCACTTTAAGGCAGGTAATTTTTCCATTAAACTACAGTCACCACTGCACCCTATGGTTTTCCTTTCTCTGCATGTTTTCGGTCGAATGACTGGTAATGGCAGTTAGGGGAGGAGCTATATAGCAGCTTTGCTGTGGGTGGACTCTTGCAACTTCCTGTTGGGAAGGAGAATATATCCCATAAGTAATGGATGATCCGTGGACTGGATACACCACAAGAGAAATAAATTTATCAGGTAAGCATAAATTATGTTTTTTTCCTCTCATGTAGCTCTCTTTAACGCTGTTCTCTTATTTTGCCTCATTACAGAATCCAGCTGGTAAAGCTCTGCATTTTATACTGGGGATATATATACTTTTGTCTACTCAGGAATGTGTATCAAAAACCTTAATGCATTTGAAACTGTCCTCTTCTAGGTTTAGCAAAAACAAATTGTTACTCATACATTCTAAGTTTGGATTGTTCTAGGTTGTTTTTATATTTATAAAATGAATCCATGATTTAGACCAATCATGCTTAACAACTTTTCCAATTTACTTCTTGTAGAACATTTTTTTTCTCGTGTTATCCTTAGTTGAAAAGCATACCTAAGTAGTCTCAGTAGTTGCAGTGTACTGCTTGAGATTGGTGGATACACACTTATCTCTTGTCATTGGCTCACCAGATGTTTTTAGCTAGCTCCCAGTAGTCCACTGTGGCTCCACATTGGACTTTGCAGGAGTTAAACACACAGGTATAAAAATATGCAAGCAACAGTGTAATAATAAAATGCTGCAACACATTACAGCATTTTCTTGTTGAACTTTTATGTCCCTTTTAAGTAATGTGGGATGATAGCTGCGAATAAATGCAGGGAATAAATTGAATGCTTGGTCCTATCTTAAGGCATGTGACACACTGCAAGCGGAGCAGCACGCAGCATGTAGTTGCAGCTGTGCGTGCCCAGTGTGTCCTGCCTTTTCATCTCGGAGCACTCTGCTGTGTCATGTCGCGTAGCTGAGCGCTCAGATGAAATATTTGAACTTCAGAAGCGACGCGGTGCGTCCTATCCATGTGCAATGAATGAATGAATGACTGAATCTTTGTTGGATTTCAGTGCCAAGAGGAGAGAGGCATTCAGGTCTGCTTTAGTTTTGTAGATTATCAGTGAAAGCCATCCCTACATACCATATATGTGATTAATGAGGAATTTATTTTAATGTCCTTTACTAATCTCTTCACTTTTTTTACACTCTCTAAAAAAAAAAAAAGTGTACAAATTACTCTGGCCAAATTATAAGCCACTAAAAAAAATAAAAATCTTTATATTATGATTGTTTAGACACCTTGAAAAGGGTAGAAGTTGTCCAGAAGTGTTCTGTTGACTCCACCCTCCTCCAGTTCTTGCACTTGTAATTTTAGGTTTTTGCCTTTTGGTTAAGCAGCAATTTCTGCTCTGTTACATCACTGAATAAATTAGTTTCTTTCCTTAAATATGGTTAGTCCACGGCTTGAGTAATTACTGTTGGGAATATCACTCCTGGCCAGCAGGAGGAGGCAAAAAGAGCACCACAGTTAAACTTTTAAGTATCACTCCCTTACCCACAACCCCCATTCATTCTCTTTGCCTTATGCATGGAGGAGGTGAAGTTTAGGTGTCTGAAGATTTTTTATTTCATCTACAAGCAAGTATAGCCGTATTCCACGTCATTCCTTGCAGTCGGGTAGTGGTGGCTTTAAAGCAGTTACGCAGAGGTACTTACTGCGTTTTCCTAACAATTGCTGCTCTACTTTAGAAAGCCAGAGTTGGTTACTCTGTTCTTTCTTTTTCAAAGGTCTCTGTGAGGAACTGTGTCCTCTCATACTTTGTAACGGTTGTAACGGTTTACATGCCGGACAGCGGAGCAGGTAAGTGCTTTTTCTTCCAGTTGGGGAGACCATGCACTTAACAAATTTAAAAAATGCTGCTTTTTTATTGGGACATACAACCCTGTTGTATGGGTTACACTGAGGCATGAAGCAGGCACTGTAGCATTTTAAACAGGGTATAATGTTTTTATTAGGCTTTATTTGTACTATTTTGACACATTTACTTGATTAAACAATAAAAGTTTAAACTGAAAGTAAGGCTGAATTGTCTATTTCAGCAGCTTATTCATTTCCCCTTTGCTTTAAAATAAAACAATGCAACATTTTAAACTGTCAAGTTTGAAAAACCGGATATTTCTGTTACTCAGTGTACCAGGAAGCTATTTTTAGTGCCTCTCTGTGTCGCAGCAGTAATTTGAGCTTGGCAGTTGTGGTCACATGACTGGCTTTACTTCATAACGTTTCTGAGGAAAAAGTTGTTTTTCTCCATTTCTGGGTTATCTGGTCTTAATTGGTAGCGGTAAGGCACCTCAGTAACTGAGGTGTGGGGTTGCCTAAGGGGTATTTTAGAAGTTTATTTGGTGTTTTTTTTCTTAACTTTTCTCACATAATTTTAGCTGGGGATAAATCCTAATTTGGGATAAAATTTAAAGTGAATTTTTTCCTCGGCTTATTTTAATTGAATATTAAAATCTTTTAAACTTATATGTACAAGTTTATTTACTGTTTCACAACATGTCTGATATGGAGCAAGAGTCTGCTCTCATGAATTCATGCTTATTGTGTTTTAGATGCACAAATTGCAGCTCCTATTCAATTTTGTTCTTCATGCGTCAAGAAAACCTTGCAAAACAAAGGTTTAACCCTTTGAGTGTTAAGCACTATCCCACCTGGGTGCTAAGGTGATTTGTTTTTTTTATTAAATTTTTTTATTTTTTACTTTTGTATTTTTTCCCCCAGATCCCCAATACTTACACTGTTGGAAAGGTTAGGCGATTACCTTTCCAACGGCGAGTCTTGGGGGTCGGTAGCTGCTTAGATGCCTGAGATACAGGCGTCTAAGCAGCATGCCCCCTTTCCCTATACTTTGTATTGTAAATTTTTAATAAAGTTGCGCGATGACGTCATTGCGCATGACGTCACCATGCAAAACGTGAATCTCCGGCGATGCCGGTCACTATGCAGGCCCGATCACCAGGGTAGGAGAGTGTGGGAGCCCCCAGATCTCTCTCAAGGTGGGAGAGTTCTAGCGACAGCTCTGAGCCGTCGTTGGCACTAGAGTGGGAAACTCTACGACAGCTCAGAGCCGTCGTTGGCATTCATGGGGTTAAAAGAAGAAATTGCTGCCCGGGTATCTTCAGAGGTATCTGCGTCATTAGCAGCCATTCCCAGATTACAGGGGAAAACATGAGGAAATTCAGAAAGTAAGGTGCCTGTCCTCAGTTTTGCTTCCTGAGTTGCCTTTTCTCATAAGTCTGATGAGGAAGATACATCGGGACTTTCTGAGGGTGAAATCTCAGATAAAGTATAATTCCTTCTTCTGAGGTGGTTTCCTTCCGATTCAAAGTGTCAGTAAACCTTAAAAATAATGTTATATAATTCTGCACATAGTGCAGAATTATATAACATTATATTAGCGCAAACTTTATAAAACCTAATATAACCTTTTAATTTTTAAAAAAAACGGCTGTTTTACAGACCCGCTCTTCTGAGCGGGTCTGTTTTTTTTTTACACAGCGCATCGGGCTAGCTGTATAGTCGCAGCTTGGCTCGATCGCGCCATAACACTAAGTGCAGCTCGCTCCTGCTTTCAGACAGAGCAGGAGCGAGCTGGACTTGGTGTAATGATGCGGTCGGGCCGGGCTGTGACTATACAACTGGCCCGATGCGCTGTGTAAAAAAAAAAAAACAGACCCGTTCAGAAGAGCACAGAGAGCGGGTCTTTAAAAAAATTAAAAGGGTATATTAGGTTTTATAAAGTTTGCGCTAATATAATGTTATTATAATTCTGCACTATGTGCAGAATTATATAACCTTATTTTTGAGGTTTACTGTCCCTTTAAGCTTGAACACCTTTGTGTATTGTTATATAAATATTTTTATTGAAGAAACAAATATACATATACAGAAGAAATATATATTCTGACCACATTACATAGAAAAACAGCATAAAAATCGATTTTCAGACAAAGGTACCCTAGGTAATCAACATTAATACATTATAAATATAAAAATTACTCAGTAAAAACCAAGATTTGTTGCAACAACTATTTTCAATAAGAAGAAAAACGCAATTAAACTTAAACCCGTCTTAAACACGTGCACTGTGAGGTTTAAATGCCTGCCATAAAGGAAGAAATAAAGTGAGATGACCCAATATACAATCGCTTATTAATTAACACCATTCGGTCTTTTCCCAAATTATCTCAGTAAAGTTACCACCAAGAATTTAACCTATTGAGAATAAAACATTTTATACAAAATTCTTATATATTCAATAATTACATTCACAATGTGTGAGAAAAAAGAGAAGAAAAAAAAAAAGTTCAATTCAGCAGTTTGTGATACAAACAATCTCAATCAATCAATATTATCGCAATATACATAATCCTACTAAAATACAATAAAAGATAGCAAATGTAAGTTTGATGGGATTAAATATGACTAACATTGATACTTTGTCTGGTCAACTCGTACTACATAATGTTATTGACATCTCCATCGTTCACACTATTTATGCCATCAAATTAGGACAGCAATAACTATATCTTCTATATCTACCTAATCCAATTATATGTATAGAACAAATAAAACAGACAAACAAAACACAACAAAACACACCAAAAAAAAAAACCTCAAACTGCAACCTCTTCCCCACCCCCCCTCTCCCCCATATCACCATGCTCCTCAGCATCGTCCTCTAACCAGGCTTGTGGAAAATGCCCGGTAAGTATATTAATCTGAACAAAAATTGATTTAAGTAATGATTTCAATAAACTTTTTTGTGATTTAATCGGTAATGAAAAGATAAAGGGTTCCCATTTCTTAAAAAACAAAGGTAAATACTCATCCTGAGGGTGTGGTAGATTTATTTGTTCCACTATACATTGTAAAGTCAGAGCCTTTTTTAGGTGAGAGACCATGGGAGATGTCCTAGCTTTCCATCTTTTTAGAATAAGATTTCTAACAATTAGAATAATGGTATTTATAAGTTTAAGATTTCTCGCTATTCCATGGGACTTCCAAAGGAAAAATTTTTCCTTTTGGTTTGGGATAATAGTTTAGATCTAGTACATTATTCATCCAGTAAATAATTTTTTGCCAAAACTGGGTGATTTTGGGGCACTCCCAAAAACAGTGCATTAGGTCTGCAGAAGTTGATCTACATCTAGGACAGTGCAGAGGTGTCTTATACCATTTTGACAGAATAGCTAGTGTAAGATAACTCATCAGGCAGATCTTTATCTGAGATTCCCGCCAAGAAGTTGGGACCCAAGCTTGTGCAGTTATTTTAAAGCCATCAGTTATCACCTGATTATTAATGTCGGGGAGTTTATCTGACCATTTTTCCACAATGCCATCCACCTGTACACGTGATGTTTTCTGATTTAGTAGTGAGTATAATGGCGCAATTGTATAACTGCCGGCAGCATAGCTGTTTATTCTGATTTGTAATTCGCCCTGAGTCCAATCAGGTCCATATTTATGCATCAATTCGTATATATAGTGTCTTAATTGAAGATACGCATAGAATTCTCGAGAAGAGAGGTTAAATCTATTGGCCAGTTCTGCATAAGTTGTCAGGTGGCCGTCGGTTCCCTGTAACTGATGAATCCAACATAGCCCTTTCCGGGCCCATGCTTTAAAGATTTTGTTTGAAAGTCCTGGGCCAAAATCTGGATTACCACAGATAGGGAGGAAGCGTGAGATGTATGGAGAGGTGCCTACCTCTATACATAACTTCTGCCAAGTTGTTATAACATTTTTAAACATATTAATAGCAAAAATATTGGAAGGTAGAGCTGTTATTTGACAATGTAAAATAGCTTTTAAACTAAATGGAAATATCATTTTAGATTCCCATAGAGTAGATGTAATCTGTTCTTTCTCTGTTATCCAGTCTAAGGCATATCTAGCCAATGCGACTAGGTTATAACTCAATAAATTCGTGAGAGCTAAACCAGCAGACATTTTAGAATTCATAAGACGCTGTATCGCAATCCGAGGTCTAGTACCCTTCCAAAGAAATCTTAGAGCAGGCTTTATCGTACTTATGAACATCTAACTTATGGATGGGAAGCGGAATATTTTGAAAAATATAAAATATCTTAGGAAAAAGGATGGTCTTGATTAAGACCGAACGTGCTGTCAAAGAAATAGGTAATATAGTCCAATCTGCTAATTTTTTCTTACATGATTCCAAACGATAAGTATAATTCAAGCTATACCATTCATTCAGATTTATCGATATTCTCAGTCCTAAGTAAGTAATTTGGGCAACTACAGGGAAGGGATGTTCAGTTCTGGTTATCAAGCTATTCTATACCCACATCAATTCTTATTTGAGTATGTTAATCTTATATCCCGAAAGTACTCCAAATTGTTTGAATATTTTCTGTAATTTCGGCAATGTGACTTGCAAGTTAGATAAAAAATAAGTCATTTGCATTAAAAAGTAATACTAATTTCTCATCTGCCACTGATATGCCCTCTAGCTCTTGGCGAAGCAATATAGCTAAAGGTTCTAGGCAAATGTTGAAAAGCAGTGGTGATAATGGGCATCCTTGCCGCGTGCCTCTTTGCAATGTAAATCGTGGGGAAGTCATGCCGTTAATGATAATGGCAGAAGGCCTGCTGTAGATAGCACAAATGCAGTTAAAAAAATTCCCTACAATACCAAATTGTGCCAATGAGAAAAACATATGATCCCAACTTATCCGGTCAAAAGCCTTCTCGGCGTCGACCATTAGTATGGCTTCATCAGCTATTCCAGGTAATCTAAGATCCCTACGCTTATTCCAGCTATATTCCAATAGTAGTAAAAGTTTCCTAATATTCCTGGCTGGATTCCACCCTTGCATGAATCCCGATTGATTTTCATGTATTATATCCCCAATTTGTAGTTTTAACCGTTCAGCTAAAATGGTGGCTAATAGTTTATAGTCGGTATTAAGAACCGAGATAGGTCTATAGGAACTAGGGCATTCAGGATCTTTATCCTTCTTTAAAATTAATGAGATGTTTGCTGCCGCAAAATAAGATGAACATTCTGAACTTTCACAAAAATGATTATATAATTTATTTAATATAGGGGTAATCTGCGTTGGTAGAATACAGTAAAATTCTAATGGTAGGGCATCCGGTCCAGGGGCTTTATTTAGTGTAGCCTTTTTAATAGCAGAGACAATATCTTCATCTGTAATAGGGGAATTGATAGCCGAAATTATTTCTGCAGATAATTTAGGGATTTGGATCCTACTCCAGAATTCACTTTGATAATTCAGATTGTAAGATTCTGATGTATAAAGATCCTGAAAGAATTCTTTGAAAGCTTTTTCAATATCTAGCTCATTGGTAACTCGCTTGGCGCCCACCTTAATGGCCGGAATAGCATTCCTTGAACTAGGCTTGGTAATTCTAGAAAGATATTTGGCCGATCTGCCAACAAATCCGCCATATAAAGCTTTCAATCTGAATACTGAATAATTTTCTCCAACATTGGTGTGTCCGGTCCACGGCGTCATCCATTACTTGTGGGATATTCTCCTCCCCCACAGGGAAAGGCAAGGAGAGCACACAGCAAGAGCTGTCCATATAGTCCCTCCCAGGCTCCGCCCCCCCAGTCATTCTCCTTGCCGCTCTGAACAAGTAGCATCTCCTCGGGGATGGTGAGGAGTTTGTGGTGTTTAGTTGTAGTTTTTTATTCTTCTATCAAGAGTTTGTTATTTTAAAATAGTGCTGGTATGTACTATTTACTCTGAAACAGAAAGAGATGAAGAGTTCTGTTTAAAAGAGGATTATTATTTTAGCAGACAGTAACTAAAATCAGTTGCTGTTCCCCCACAGGACTGTTGAGAGAACTTCAGTTGGGGGGAACAGTTTGCAGACTTTTCTGCTTAAGGTATGACTAGCCATTTTTCTAACAAGACTGTGTAATGCTGGAAGGCTGTCATTTTCCCTCATGGGGATTGGTAAGCCATTTTCTTAGTCTCAAACAGAATAAAGGGCTTATTATGGGCTATACACTGGTAGACACTCTTAAGGGCTAAATCGATTGCTTTATTTAAGTATTATATGCAGTTTGAAGTTGAATTTCACACTTTTATAACATTGGGGAACGTTTTTTAGCACCAGGCACTTGTTAGGACACCTTCCCAGTCAGGAAGGGCCTTTCTCTGTAGTAGGCAGAGCCTCATTTTCGCGCCATTACTGTGCAGTTACTTTTGAGTACAGTACATGCAGCTGCATGTGTGTGGGTCTGGAATCCACTAAAAACGTTCCTAGAAGGCTTCATTTGATATCATATACCCCCCTGGGATTGGTGAAGTCGCAGCAAAGGCTGTAGCTGGGACTGTAAGGGGGTTAAAACTAAAAACGGCTCCGGTTTCCACATTTTAAGGGTTAACAGCTTGAAAATTGGGGTGCAATACTTTAAATGCATTAAGACACTGTGGTGAAAATTTGGTAAAGATTGGATAATTCCTTCATAGTTTTTCACATATTCAGTAATAAAGTGTGCCCTGTTTAACATTTAAAGAGACAGTAACGGTTTTGTTTTAAAACGGTTTTTGTGCTTTATTAACCAGTTTAAGCCTGTTTAACATGTCTGTACCTTCAGATAGATCATGTTCTGTATGTATGGTAGCCAATGTGGTTCCCCCTTCAAATATGTGTGATAATTGTGCCATAGCGTCCAAACAAAGTAAGGACAGTACTGTCACAAATTGTAAAGTTGCCCAGGATGATTCCTCAGATGAAGGAAGTAGACATAGTTCTACATCATCTCCTTCTGTGTCTATACCAGTTATGCCCGCGCAGGCGACCCCTAGTACTTCTAGCGCGCCAATGCTTGTTACTATGCAGCAATTGACGGCAGTAATGGATAACTCCATAGCTAATATTTCTCCAACATAGGTGTGTCCGGTCCACGGCGTCATCCTTACTTGTGGGATATTCTCTTCCCCAACAGGAAATGGCAAAGAGCCCAGCAAAGCTGGTCACATGATCCCTCCTAGGCTCCGCCTACCCCAGTCATTCTCTTTGCCGTTGTACAGGCAACATCTCCACGGAGATGGCTTAGAGTTTTTTAGTGTTTAACTGTAGTTTTTATTATTCAATCAAGAGTTTGTTATTTTAAAATAGTGCTGGTATGTACTATTTACTCTGAAACAGAAAAGAGATGAAGATTTCTGTTTGTATGAGGAAAATGATTTTAGCAACCGTTACTAAAATCCATGGCTGTTCCACACAGGACTGTTGAGAGGAATTAACTTCAGTTGGGGGAACAGTGAGCAGTCTTTTGCTGCTTGAGGTATGACACATTCTAACAAGACGATGTAATGCTGGAAGCTGTCATTTTCCCTATGGGATCCGGTAAGCCATTTTATTCACACAGTAAATAAGGGCTTCACAAGGGCTTATTAAGACTGTAGACATTTTCTGGGCTAAATCGATCATATTTACACATATTTAGCCTTGAGGAATCATTTAATCTGGGTATTTTTTGTAAAATAATATCGGCAGGCACTGTTTTAGACACTTTATTCTATTGGGGCTTTCCCTAATCATAGTCAGAGCCTCATTTTCGCGCCGGTATGGCGCACTTGTTTTTGAGAACAGCATGACATGCAGCTGCATGTGTGTGGAGCTCTGATACATAGAAAAGTCTTTCTGAAGGCATTATTTGGTATCGTATTCCCCTTTGGGCTTGGTTGGGTCTCAGCAAAGCAGATTCCAGGGACTGTAAAGGGGTTAAATATAAAAACGGCTCCGGTTCCGTTATTTTAAGGGTTAAAGCTTCCAAATTTGGTGTGCAATACTTTTAAGGCTTTAAGACACTGTGGTGAAATTTTGGTGAATTTTGAACAATTCCTTCATACTTTTTCGCAATTGCAGTAATAAAGTGTGTTCAATTTAAAATTTAAAGTGACAGTAACGGTTTTATTTTAAAACGTTTTTTGTGCTTTGTTATCAAGTTTATGCCTGTTTAACATGTCTGAACTACCAGATAGATTGTGTTCTGACTGTGGGGAAGCCAAGGTTCCTTCTCATTTAAATAGATGTGATTTATGTCATAAAAAATTTAGTAAAAATGATGCCCAAGATGATTCCTCAAGTGAGGGGAGTAAGCATGGTACTGCATCATCCCCTCCTTCGTCTACACCAGTTTTGCCCATACAGGAGGCCCCTAGTACATCTAGCGCGCCAATACTCCTTACTATGCAACAATTAACGGCTGTAATGGATAATTCTATCAAAACATTTTAGCCAATATGCCCACTTATCAGCGAAAGCGCGACTGCTCTGTTTTAGAAAATACTGAAGAGCATGAGGTCGCTGATGATATTGTTTCTGAAGGGCCCCTACACCAGTCTGAGGGGGCCAGGGAGGTTTTGTCTGAGGGAGAAATTTCAGATTCAGGAAAAATTTCTCAACAAGCTGAACCTGATGTGATTACTTTTAAATTTAAGTTGGAACATCTCCGCGCTCTGCTTAAGGAGGTGTTATCCAATTTGGATGATTGTGATTATCTGGTCATTCCAGAAACACTATGTAAAATGGACAAGTTCCTAGAGGCCCCGGGGCCCCCGAAGCTTTTCCTATACTCAAGCGGGTGGCGTACATTGTTAATAAAGAATGGGACAGGCCCGGTGTACCTTTCGTACCTCCCCCCATATTTAAAAAATTGTTTCCTATAGTCGACCCCAGAAAGGACTTATGGCAGACAGTCCCCAAGGTCGAGGGGGCGGTTTCTACTCTAAACAAGCGCACCACTATACCCATAGAAGATAGTTGTGCTTTCCAAGATCCTATGGATAAAAAATTAGAAGGTTTGCTAAAAAAGATGTTTGTTCAGCAAGGTTACCTTCTACAACCAATTGCATGCATTGTCCCTGTCACTACAGCCGCGTGTTTCTGGTGCGATGAGCTAGAAAAGGCGATTATTAGTAATTCTTCTTCTTATGAGGAGATTATGGACAGAATTCGTGCTCTTAAATTGGCTAATTCTTTCACCCTAGACGCCACCTTGCAATTGGCTAGGTTAGCGGCGAAGAATTCTGGGTTTGCTATTGTGGCGCGCAGAGCGCTTTGGTTAAAATCTTGGTCAGCGGATGCGTCTTCCAAGAACAGATTGTTTGACATTCCTTTCAAGGGGAAAACACTGTTTGGCCCTGACTTGTAAGAGTTTATCTCTGATATCACTGGGGGCAAGGGCCACGCCCTTCCTCAGCATAGGTCTTTCAAGGCCAAAAATAAACCTAATTTTCGTCCCTTTCGCAGAAACGGACCAGCCCCAAGTGCTACGTCCTCTAAGCAGGAGGGTAATACTTCTCAAGCCAATCCAGCCTGGAGACCAAGGCAAGGCTGGAACAAAGGAAAGCAGGCCAAGAAACCTGCCACTGCTCCCAAGACAGCATGAGATGCGGGCCCCCGATCCGGGACCGGATTTGGTGGGGGGCAGACTCTCTCTCTTCACTCAGGCTTGGGCAAGAGATGTTCTGGATCCTTGGGCGCTAGAAATAGTCTTCCAAGGTTATCTTCTGGAAGTGATTCATCCTGTTCCATTAAAAGAACGAGGGATGGGGTTCTACTCCAATCTGTTCGTAGTTCCCAAAAAAGAGGGAACGTTCAGACCAATCTTAGATCTCAAGATCCTGAACAAGTTTCTCAAGGTTCCATCGTCCAAAATGGAAACCATTCGAACAATCCTTCCATCCAGGAAGGTCAATTCTTGACCACGGTGGATTTAAAGGATGCGTATCTACATATTCCTGTCCACAAGGAACATCATCGGTTCCTAAGGTTCGCATTCCTGGACAAGCATTACCAGTTCGTGGCGCTTCCTTTCGGATTAGCCACTGTTCCAAGGATTTTCACAAAGGTACTAGGGTCCCTTCTGGCGGTGCTAAGACCAAGGGGCATTGCTGTAGTACCTTACTTGGACGACATTCTGATTCAAGCGTCGTCCCTTCCTCACTCGGATCTCACGGATGGTAAGTGAACGTGGAAAAGAGTTCTCTATCTCCGTCGACAAGAGTTCCCTTCTTGGGAACAATAATAGACTCCTTAGAAATGAGGATTTTTCTGACAGAGACCAGAAAAACAAAACTTCTAAACTCTTGTCGGATACTTCCTTCCGTTCCTCTTCCTTCCATAGCGCAGCGCATGGAAGTGATAGGTTTGATGGTAGCGGCAATGGACATAGTTCCTTTTGCGCGCATTCATCTAAGACCATTTCAATTGTGTATGCTCAGTCAGTGGAATGGGGACTATACAGACTTGTCTCCGAAGATACAAGTAAATCAGAGGACCAGAGACTCACTCCGTTGGTGGCTGTCCCTGGACAACCTGTCGCAAGGGGTGACCTCCCGCAGACCAGAGTGGGTCATTGTCACGACCGACGCCAGTCTGATGGGCTGGGGCGCGGTCTGGGGATCCCTGAAAGCTCAGGGTCTTTGATCTCGGGAAGAATCTCTTCTACCGATAAATATTCTGGAACTGAGAGCGATATTCAATGCTCTCAAGGCTTGGCCTCAGCTAGCGAGGGCCAAGTTCATACGGTTTCAATCAGACAACATGACGACTGTTGCGTACATCAACCATCAGGGGGGAACAAGGAGTTCCCTGGCGATGGAAGAAGTGACCAAAATCATTCAATGGGCGGAGACTCGCTCCTGCCACCTGTCTGCAATCCACATCCCAGGAGTGGAAACTTGGGAAGCGGATTTTCTGATTCGTCAGACATTGCATCCGGGGGTGTGGGAACTCCATCCGGAAATCTTTGCCCAAATCACTCAACTGTGGGGCATTCCAGACATGGATCTGATGGCCTCTCGTCAGAACTTCAAGGTTCCTTGCTACGGGTCCAGATCCAGGGATCCCAAGGCGACTCTAGTAGATGCACTAGTAGCACCTTGGACCTTCAACCTAGCTTATGTATTCCCGCCGTTTCCTCTCATCCCCAGGCTGGTAGCCAGGATCAATCAGGAGAGGGCGTAGGTGATCTTGATAGCTCCTGCGTAACCACGCAGGACTTGGTAGGCAGATCTGGTGAATATGTCATCGGCTCCACCATGGAAGCTACCTTTGAGACGAGACCTTCTTGTTCAAGGTCCGTTCGAACATCCGAATCTGGTCCTACTCCAGCTGACTGCTTGGAGATTGAACGCTTGATCTTATCAAAGCGAGGGTTCTCAGATTCTGTTATTGATACTCTTGTTCAGGCCAGAAAGCCTGTAACTAGGAAAATTTACCACAAAATATGGAAAAAATATATCTGTTGGTGTGAATCTAAAGGATTCCCTTGGGACAAGGTAAAGATTCCTAGGATTCTATCCTTTCTTCAAGAAGGATTGGAGAAAGGATTATCTGCAAGTTCCTTGAAGGGACAGATTTCTGCCTTGTCTGTGTTACTTCACAAAGAGCTGGCAGCTGTGCCAGATGTTCAAGCCTTTGTTCAGGCTCTGGTTAGAATCAAGCCTGTTTACAAACCTTTGACTCCTCCTTGGAGTCTCAACTTAATTCTTTCAGTTCTTCAGGGGGTTCCGTTTGAACCCTTACATTCCGTTGATATTAAGTTATTATCTTGGAAAGTTTTGTTTTTGGCTGCAATTTCTTCCGCTAGAAGAGTTTCAGAATTATCTGCTCTGCAGTGTTCTCCTCCTTATCTGGTGTTCCATGCAGATAAGGTGGTTTTACGTACTAAACCTGGTTTTCTTCCAAAAGTTGTTTCTAACAAAAACATTAACCAGGAGATAGTCGTGCCTTCTTTGTGTCCGAAACCAGTTTCGAAGAAGGAACGTTTGTTGCACAATTTGGATGTTGTTCGCGCTCTAAAATTCTATTTAGATGCTACAAAGGATTTTAGACAAACATCTTCCTTGTTTGTTGTTTATTCTGGTAACAGGAGAGGTCAAAAAGCAACTTCTACCTCTCTCTCTTTTTGGATTAAAAGCATCATCAGATTGGCTTACGAGACTGCCGGACGGCAGCCTCCTGAAAGAATCACAGCTCATTCCACTAGGGCTGTGGCTTCCACATGGGCCTTCAAGAACGAGGCTTCTGTTGATCAGATATGTAGGGCAGCGACTTGGTCTTCACTGCACACTTTTACCAAATTTTACAAGTTTGATACTTTTGCTTCTTCTGAGGCTATTTTTTGGGAGAAAGGTTTTGCAAGCCGTGGTGCCTTCCATTTAGGTGACCTGATTTGCTCCCTCCCTTCATCCGTGTCCTAAAGCTTTGGTATTGGTTCCCACAAGTAAGGATGACGCCGTGGACCGGACACACCTATGTTGGAGAAAACAGAATTTATGTTTAACTGATAAATTACTTTCTCCAACGGTGTGTCCGGTCCACGGCCCGCCCTGGTTTTTTAATCAGGTCTGATAATTTATTTTCTTTAACTACAGTCACCACGGTATCATATGGTTTCTCCTATGCAAATATTCCTCCTTAACGTCGGTCGAATGACTGGGGTAGGCGGAGCCTAGGAGGGATCATGTGACCAGCTTTGCCATTTCCTGTTGGGGAAGAGAATATCCCACAAGTAAGGATGACGCCGTGGACCGGACACACCGTTGGAGAAAGTAATTTATCAGGTAAACATAAATTCTGTTTTTATCCAAAATGCCAGCATTTCAGAGAAAGCGCGATTGCTCTGTTTTAAACACTGTAGAGCAGGAGGGCGCTGATGATAATTTTTCTGTCATACCCTCACACCAATCTGAAGTGGCAGTGAGGGAGGGTTTGTCAGATGGGGAAATTTCTGATACAGGAAGAATTTCTCAGCAGGCAGAACCTGATGTTGTGACATTTAAATCAAAATTAGAGCATCTCCGCGCATTACTTAAGGAGGTGCTATCTACTCTGGATGATTGTGACAATCTGGTCAACCCAGAAAAATTGTGCAAGATGGACAAGTTCCTTGAGGTCTCGGTGCACCCTGATGCTTTTCCGATACCTAAACGGGTGGCGGACATAGTGAATAAGGAGTGGGAGAAGCCAGGCATACCTTTTGTCCCTCCTCCTATATTTAAGAAATTGTTCCCTATGGTCGACCCCAGGAAGGACACATGGCAAACAGTCCCTAAGGTCGAGGGGGCGGTTTCTACTCTAGCCAAGCGCACGACCATTCCTATTGAGGACAATTGTGCTTTCAAAGATCCTATGGATAAAAAATTAGAGGGTTTGCTTAAAAAGATTTTTGTACAGCAAGGTTGCCTCCTTTAACCTATTTCGTGCATTATTCCTGTCACTACAGCGGCGTGGTTCTGGTTCGAGGAACTGGAAAAGTCGCTCAGTAGGGAGACTCCGTATGAGGAAGTCATGGACAGAATTCACGCACTTAAGTTGGCTAATTCCTTTATTTTAGACACCGCTTTGCAGTTAGCGAGGTTAGCGGCGAAAAATTCAGGGTTTACAATTGGGGCGCGTAGAGCGCTCTGGCTAAAGTCTTGGTCGGCAGATGTATCTTCCAAGACAAAATTGCTTAATACCCCTTTCAAAGGTAAGACCCTTTTTGGGCCAGAATTGAAAGAGATTATTTCAGACATCACTGAGGGAAAGGGCCATGCCCTCCCACAAGATAAACCTTTCAAGGCTAAGAATAAGTCCAATTTTCGTTCCATTCGCAATTTCAGGAACGGACCGGCTTCCAACTCGGCAGCCTCTAGACAAGAGGGTAACTTTTCCCAGACTAAACCAGCTTGGAAATCAATGCAAGGCTGGAACAAGGGTAAACAGGCCAAGAAGCCTGCTGCTACCAAAACAGCATGAAGGGGTAGCCCCCGATCCGGGACCGGAACTAGTAGGGGGCAGACTCTCTCTCTTTGCTCAGGCTTAGGCAAGAGATGTTATCTTCTGGAATTCAAGGAACTATCCCCAAGGGGAAGGTTCCACATGTCTCACTTATCCTCAAACCAAATAAAGAGACAGGCGTTCTTACATTGTGTAGAAGACCTGTTAAAGATGGGAGTGATACACCCAGTTCCAATGACGGAACAAGGAATGGGATTTTACTCAAATCTGTTCGTAGTTCCCAAAAAAGAGGGAACCTTCAGACCAATTCTGGATTTAAAGATCCTAAACAAATTTCTCTTGTTAAGTGTATCCAGTCCACGGATCATCCATTACTTATGGAATATATTCTCCTTCCCAACAGGAAGCTGCAAGAGTCCACCCACAGCAAAGCTGCTATATAGCTCCTCCCCTAACTGCCATATTCAGTCATTCTCTTGCAAGCCTCAACATAGATAGGAGGTCGTGAGAGTCTGTGGTGCTTTCTACTTAGTTTATTCTTCAATCAAAAGTTTGTTATTTTTAAATGGCACCGGAGTGTGCTGTTTATCTCAGGCAGTATTTGGAAGAAGAATCTGCCTGCGTTTTTCTATGATCTTAGCAGACGTAACTAAGATCCATTTGCTGTTCTCACACATTCTGAGGAGTGAGGTACTTCAGAGGGGGAATGGCGTGCAGGTTTTCCTGCAGATAAGGTATGTGCAGTAAAATATTTTTCTAGGAATGGAATTGACTAAGAAAATACTGCTGATACCGAAGTAATGTAAGTAAAGCCTTAAATGCAGCGATAGCGACTGGTATCAGGCTTATTAATAGAGATACATACTCTTGTAAAAATGTGTTTTAAAACGTTTGCTGGCATGTTTAATAGTTTTTTAACATATGTTTGGTGATAAAACTTATTGGGGCCTAAGTTTTTTCCACATGGCTGGCTTAAATTTTGCATAGAAACAGTTAACTGAAGCTTCCCACTGTTGGCTGTGGCAGTTTGTTGTGTCTGTTTTTAAAAACGTCTATGTCATTTTTTTTATTTTTTTTTAATCTGTTTTTTGCATTAAGGGGTTAATCATCCATTTGCAAGTGGGTGCAATGCTCTGTTACCTTATTACATGTACTGTAAAAATTTCGTTTGTTTTACTGCCTTTTTTTCACTGTTTTTCAAATTTTGACAAAATTTGTTTCTCTTAAAGGCACAGTAACGTTTTATATATTTGCTTGTTAACTTGATTTAAAGGGTTTTCCAAGCTTACTAGTCTCATTATTAGTCTGTTCTAACATGTCTGACATAGAGGAAGCTCTGTGTTCATTATGTTTTAAAGCCATGGTGGAACCCCATCTTAGAATGTGTACCAGATGTACTGATTTCATGTTAAACAATAAAGATCATTTTTTGTCTTTAAAAACATTATCACCAGAGGATTCTGTCGTGGGGGTAGTTATGCCGACTAACTCTCCCCACGTGTCAGACCTTTTGACTCCCGCTTTAGGGACTCACGCTCAAATGGCGCCAAGTACATCAAGGGCACCCATAGCGTTTCTTTTACCAGGGGATTCTGTCGAGGGGAAAGTTATGCCGACTAACTCTCCCCACGTGTCAGACCCTTCGACTCCCGCTTCAGGGACTCACGCTCAAATGGCGCCAAGTACATCAAGGGCGCCCATAGCGTTTATTTTACAAGACATGGCAAAGGTGGTGAATAATATTCTGGCAGCAGTATTAGTCAGACTACCTGAAATTAAAGGAAAGCAGTTAGCTCTGGGGGTAGATACAGAGCATACAGACGCTTTAAGAACCATGTATGATACTACCTCACAATATGCTTAGTCTGTGGGTGATTTTTTTTTGACTCAGGGAAGATGATTTAACCTGATTCTGATATTTCTACATTTAAAATTTATGCTTGAGAACCTCAAGCCGGTGCCGGTGTGTACTGATGTTTTTCCAATACCTAAAGAGGTTTACTAAAAATTTTTTAATAAGGAATGGGATAGACCAGGTGTGCCGTTCTCTTCCCCTCCTATTTTTTAGAAGAATGTTTTCTAATAGTTACCACCACACGGGACTTCTGGCAGACAGTTCCTAAGGTGGAGAGAAGAGTTTCTACTCTAGCTAAGCGTACCACTACCTCTGACGAGGACAGTTGTGCTTTTTAGATCCAATGGATAAAAAATGTTTATTCAACAGGGTTTTATCCTGCAGCCCCTTGCATACATTGCTTCTGTCACTGCTGCTGCGGCGTTCTGGGTTGAGTCTCTTGATGAGGCTTTACAGTTAAGCGACTCCATTGGATGAATATATTTGACAAGCTTATGCTAGCCAATTCCTTTGTTTTCTGATGCCTTGTTCCTTTGACTAGACTAACGGCTAAGAATTCTGTTTTTTACTATACTGGCGCGCAGAGCGCTATGGCTTATATCATGGTCAGCTGTCGTGACTTTAATAAATAAGCTACTTAACTTCCCTTCAAGGGGCAGACCCTATTCGGGCCTGGTTTGAAGGAGATTATTGCTTATATCACTGGAGGAAAAGGTCATGCCCTTCCTCAGGATAGGTCTAAATCAAGGGCAAAAAAAAAAAAAAAAAAAGTCTAATTTTCGTACCTTTTTAAAACTTCAGGGCAGGTGTGGCATCCTCTTCCGCTAAGGCAAAACAAGAGGGAATTTTTGCTCAGTCCAAGGCGGTCTGGAGACAATCGGACCTGGAACAAAGATTAGCAGGCCAAGGAGCCTGCTGCTGCCTCTAAGGCAGCATGAAGGAACGGACCCCTATCCAGTAACGGATCCTATAGGGGGCAGACTTTCATTCTTTGCCCAGGCGTGGGCAAGAGATGCCCAGGATCCCTAGGCATTGGAATTTATATCCCAGAGATATCTTCTGGATTTCAAAGATTCCCCCCCAAAAAAAGGGGAGATTTCGCCTTTCACAATTATCTGCAAACCAGATAAAGAAGGAGGCATTCTTACATTGTGTACGAGATCCATCCAGTTCCAAGAGAGGAACAGGGACAGAGTTTTTACTCAAATCTGTTTGTGGTTCCCAAGGAGAGGGAACCTTCAGACCTATTTTGGATCTAAAGATCTTAAACAAATTCCTCAGAATTCCGTCATTTAAGATGGAAACTATTCGTACCATCTTAACTATGATCCAGGAGAGTCAATAGAGGACTACAATGGATTTGAAGGATGCTTATCCTCACATTGTGATGCATAAAGATCACCATCGTTTTTCAGGTTTGCCTTTCTAGACAGGCATTACCAGTTTGTAGCTCTTTCCTTTGGGATATCTACAGCCCCAAGAATCTTTATGGAGGTTCTGGGGTCGCTTTGGCGGTCCTTAGACCGCGGGGCATAGAAGTGGCCCCTTATTTAGACGACATCCTGATACAGGCGTCAAACATCCAAATTGCCCAGTCTCATACGGACGTAGTACTGGCATTTCTGAGATCACATGGGTGGAAAGTGAACAAGGAAAGAGTTCTCTATCCCCAATCTCAAGGGTTTCCCTCCTAGGGACTCTGATAGATTCTGTAGAAATGAAAATTTACCTGACGGAGTCCAGGTTGTCAAAGTTTCTAAATTTCTGCCGTGTTTTTTTCATCCCATCCGCGCCCTTCGGTGGCTCAGTACATGAATGAAATCGGCTTAATGGTAGCGGCAAGGGACATAGTACCGTTTGCACGTCTACATTTCAGACCGCTGCAACTATGCATGCTCAGTCAGAGGAACGGGGATTACACAGATTTGTCCCCCTGTTAAACCTGGACCAAGAGACCAGAGATTCTCTTCTCTGGTGACTATGTCGGGTCCATCTGTCCAAGGGTATGACCTTCCGCAGGTCAGATGGGACAATTGTTACAATAGATGCCAGCCTTTTAGGTTGGGATGCAGTCTGGAACTCCCTGAAGGCTCAGGGATAGTGGACTTAGGAGGAGACCCTCCTTCTAATAAATATTCTGGAACTGGGAGTGATATTCCATGCTCTTCAGACTTGGCCTCAGTTAGCAACTCTGAGGTACATCATACTCAGTCGGACAATATACACGACTGTGGCTTACATCAGCCATCAAGGGGGAACAGAAGTTCGCTAGCGATGTTAGAAGTCTTACAATAATTCACTGGACAGAGACTCACTCTTGTCTATCAGCTATCCATATCCCAGGTGTTGAGAACTGGGAGGTGGATTTTCTAAGTCGTCAGACTTTTCTTCCGGGGGAGTGGGATTTCCTCCGGAGGTCAAGACCAAGCAGGAGAGGGCTTTGGTGTTTTTGACAGCGCCTGCGTAGCCACGCAGGACCTGGTATGCAGATCTGGTGGACCTGTCATCCTTTCCATCACGGTCTCTGCTTCTGAGACAGGTCCCTCTACCTCAGGGTCCTTTCAACCATCTAAATAGAATCAATCTGAGATGGACTGCCTGGAGACTGAACGCTTGATGTTATCAAAGCATGGCTTCTCCGAGTCAGTCATTGATACCTTAATACAGACATGAATGCCTGTCTCTAGGAAAATTGAACATAGATATGGTGTAAATATCTGATTGTTATGAATCCAAGGGTTACTCATGGAGTAAAGTCTGGATTCCCAGGATATTATCTTTTCTCCAAGATGTTTTTGAGAAAAGGGTTGTCAGCTAATTCCTTAAAAGGGGACAGATTTTTACTCCGTCTATTTTTTTGCACAAGCGTCTGGCAGGTATTCTAGACGTTCAGGCATTTGGTCAGGCTTTGGTTAGATCCAAGCCTGTGTTTAAAACTGTTGCTCCGCCATGGAGCTTAAACCTGATTCTTAAGGTTCTTCAAGAAGTTCCGTTTGAACCTTTTTTGTTCCATAGATATCAATCTTTATCTTGGAAAGTTCCTTTTGGGTAGCTAATTCCTCGACTCGTAGAGTCTCCAAGTTACCTGTGTTACAATGTGATTCTCCTTATCTGGTCCTTCGTACGGATAAGGTAGTCCTGCGTACCAACCTGGGTTTTTTCCTAAGGTGGTATCTAACAAGTACATCACTCAAGAGATAGTTGTTCCATGCTTGTATCCTAATCCTTCCTCAAAGAAGGAACGTCTATTACACAATATTGGACGTGGTTTGTGCTTTAAAGTTTTACTTACAAGCTACTACAGTTTTCATCAAACGTTCACCTTGTTTGTTGTCTATTCTGGACAGAGGAGAGGTCAAAAGACTTCTGCAGCCTCTCTGTCTTTTTGGTTAAAAAGCATAATTCATTTAGCTTATGAGACTGCTGGACAGCAGCCTCCTGAAGGGATTACAGCTCATTCTACTAGAGCTGTGGTTTTCACTTGGGCCTTTTTTAAATGTGGCTTCTGTTGAACAGATTTACAAGACGGAGTCTTGGTCTGCGCTTCATACTTTTCAAATTTAACAAATTTGATACCTTGCTTCTTCGGAGGCTATTTTTGGGAGAAAGGGTTTTTTACAGGCAGTGGTAACTTCCGTTTAAGTACCTGCCTTGTCCCTCCCATCATCCGTGTACTTTAGCTTTGGTATTGGTATTCCATAAGTAATGGATGATCCGTGGACTGGATACACTTAACAAGAGAAAACATAATTTATGCTTACCTGATAAATTTATTTCTCTTGTGGTGTATCCAGTCCACGGCCCGCCCTGTCACTTTAAGGCAGGTAATTTTTTCATTTGAACTACAGTCACCACTGCACCCTATGGTTTTTCCTTTCTCTGCATGTTTTCGGTCGAATGACTGAATATGGCAGTTAGGGGAGGAGCTATATAGCAGCTTTGCTGTGGGTGGACTCTTGCAGCTTCCTGTTGGGAAGGAGAATATATTCCATAAGTAATGGATGATCCGTGGACTGGATACACCACAAGAGAAATAAATTTCTCCAACATAGGTGTGTCCGGTCCACGTCGTCATCCTTACTTGTGGGATATTCTCTTCCCCAACAGGAAATGGCAAAGAGCCCAGCAAAGCTGGTCACATGATCCCTCCTAGGCTCCGCCTACCCCAGTCATTCTCTTTGCCGTTGCACAGGCAACATCTCCACGGAGATGGCTAAGAGTTTTTTGGTGTTTAAATGTAGTTTTTATTCTTCAATCAAGAGTTTGTTATTTTAAAATAGTGCTGGTATGTACTATTTACTCTGAAACAGAAAAGAGATGAAGATTTCTGTTTGTAAGAGGAAAATGATTTTAGCAACCGTTACTAAAATCAATGGCTGTTTCCACACAGGACTGTTGAGATGAATTAACTTCAGTTGGGGGAAACAGTGGGCAGACTTTTGCTGCTTGAGGTATGACACATTTCTAACAAGACTTGGTAATGCTGGAAGCTGTCATTTTCCCTATGGGAACTGGTAAGCCATTTTCTTAGTTTAGTATAAGAATAAAGGGCTTCACAAGGGCTTTAAAGACTGGTAGACATTTTTCTGGGCTAAAACGATTACTTTATAAGTATATTTAGTGGATTATAATTATAAATAGTTCTTTTAATCTTGGGGATGTATTAAAAAAAACGGCAGGCACTGTATTGGACACCTTTTTCACTGGGGGCCTTTTCTAGTCATATGCAGAGCCTCATTTTCGCGCCACTAATGCGCAGTTGTTTTTGGAAAGCAAGGCATGCAGATGCATGTGTGAGGAGCTAAGAACCACTGAAAAAGCTTATTGAAGGCGTCATTTGGTATCGTATTCCCCTCTGGGCTTGGTTGGGTCTCAGCAAAGCAGATACCAGGGACTGTATAGGGGTTAAATGTAAAAACGGCTCCGGTTCCGTTATTTTAAGAGTTAAAGCTTTCAAATTTGGTGTGCAATACTTTTAAGGCTTTAAGACACTGTGGTGAAATTTTGGTGAATTTTGAACAATTCCTTCATACTTTTTCACATATTCAGTAATAAAGTGTGTTCAGTTTAAAATTTAAAGTGACAGTAACGGTTTTATTTTAAAACGTTTTTTGTGCTTTGTTATCAAGTTTATGCCTGTTAACATGTCTGAACCATCAGATAGACGATGTTCTGTATGTTTGGAAGCCAAGGTTCCTCCCCATTTAAATATATGTGATGAATGTGACATAGTGTCCAAACAAAGTAGGGACAATGATGCCACTGATAATGATGTTGCCCAAAATGATTCCTCAAGCGAGGGGAGTAAGCATGGTACTGCATCATCCCCTTCTGTGTCTACACCAGTCTTGCCCACACAAGAGGCCCCTAGTACATCTAGTGCGCCAATCCTTCTTACTATGCAACAATTAACGGCTGTAATGGATAATTCTATTAAAAACATTTTGTCCAAAATGCCCACTTATCAGAGAAAGCGCGATTGCTCTGTTTTAGATACTGAAGAGCATGAGGACGCTGATGATAATGGTTCTGACATACCCTCACACCAATCTGAAGGGGCCAGGAGGGAGGTTTTGTCTGAGGGAGAAATTTCAGATTCAGGAAAAATTTCTCAACAAGCTGAACCTGATGTTATTACTTTTAAATTTAAATTAGAACATCTCCGCGCTCTGCTTAAGGAGGTGTTATCTACTATGGATGATTGTGACAATTTGGTCATTCCAGAGAAGTTATGTAAGATGGACAAGTTCCTAGAGGTCCCGGTGCCCCCCGATGCTTTTCCTATACCCAAGCGGGTGGCGGACATTGTAAATAAGGAATGGGAAAGGCCCGGCATACCTTTTGTTCCTCCCCCTATATTTAAAAAAATATTTCCTATGGTCGACCCCAGAAAGGACTTATGGCAGACAGTCCCCAAGGTCGAGGGGGCGGTTTCTACTCTAAACAAACGCACTACTATCCCTATAGAAGATAGTTGTGCTTTCAAAGATCCTATGGATAAAAAATTAGAGGGTTTGCTTAAAAGGATGTTTGTTCAGCAAGGTTACCTTCTACAACCAATTTCATGCATTGTTCCTGTCACTACAGCAGCGTGTTTCTGGTTCGAAGAACTAGAAAAGTCGCTCAATAAAGACTCTTCGTATGAGGAGGTTATGGACAGAGTTCAAGCACTTAAATTGGCTAACTCTTTTATCTTAGACGCCACTTTGCAATTAGCTAGATTAGCGGCGAAAAATTCAGGTTTTGCTATTGTGGCGCGCAGAGCGCTTTGGCTAAAGTCTTGGTCAGCGGATGTGTCCTCCAAGAACAAATTGCTTAACATCCCTTTCAAAGGTAAAACGCTGTTTGGCCCTGACTTGAAAGAGATTATTTCAGACATCACTGGGGGAAAGGGCCACGCCCTTCCTCAGGATAGGTCTTTTAAGGCTAAAAATAAGCCAAATTTTCGTCCCTTTCGCAGAAACGGACCAGCCTCAAATTCTACACCCTCTAAGCAAGAGGGTAATAGTTCTCAAACCAAACCAGCCTGGAGACCGATGCAAGGCTGGAACAAGGGTAAGCAGGCCAAGAAACCTGCTACTAAAACAGCATGAAGTGTTGGCCCCCGATACGGGACCGGATCTGGTGGGGGGCAGACTCTCTCTTTGCTCAGGCTTGGGCAAGAGATGTTCAGGATCCTTGGGCGCTAGAAATAGTTTCTCAAGGTTATCTCCTGGAATTCAAGGAACTACCCCCAAGGGGGAGGTTCCACAGGTCTCAATTGTCTTCAAACCAAATAAAAAGACAGGCATTCTTACATTGTGTAGAAGACCTGTTAAAGATAGGAGTGATTCATCCTGTTCCATTAGGAGAACAAGGGATGGGGTTTTACTCCAATCTGTTCATAGTTCCCAAAAAAGAAGGAGCATTCAGACCAATTTTAGATCTCACAGGGTTCCATCGTTCAAGATGGAAACCATTCGAACAATTCTTCCTACCATCCAGGAAGGTCAATTCATGACCACGGTGGATTTAAAGGATGCGTATCTACATATTCCTATCCACAAGGAACATCATCGGTTCCTAAGGTTCGCCTTTCTGGACAAGCATTACCAGTTTGTGGCACTTCCGTTCGGATTAGCCACTGCTCCAAGGATTTTCACAAAGGTACTAGGGTCCCTTCTAGCGGTGCTAAGACCAAGGGGCATTGCAGTAGTACCTTACTTGGACGACATACTGATTCAAGCGTCGTCTCTGTCAAAAGCAAAGGCTCATACGGACATTGTCCTAGCCTTTCTCAGATCTCACGGGTGGAAAGTGAACATAGAAAAAAGTTCTCTGTCCCCGTCAACAAGAGTTCCCTTCTTGGGAACAATAATAGACTCCTTAGAAATGAAGATTTTTCTGACAGAGGCCAGAAAATCAAAACTTCTAAGCTCTTGTCAAGTACTTCATTCTGTTCTTCTTCCTTCCATAGCACAGTGCATGGAAGTAATAGGATTGATGGTTGCAACAATGGACATAGTTCCTTTTGCACGAATTCATCTAAGACCATTACAACTGTGCATGCTCAGACAGTGGAATGGGGATTATACAGACTTGTCTCAGACGATCCAAGTAGATCAAAGAACCAGAGATTCACTCCGTTGGTGGCTGAACCTGGACAACCTGTCACAGGGAATGAGCTTCCGCAGACCAGAGTGGGTCATTGTCACGACCGACGCCAGTCTGGTGGGCTGGGGCGCGGTCTGGGAACTCCTGAAAGCTCAGGGTCTATGGTCTCGGGAAGAATCTCTTCTCCCGATAAACATTCTGGAACTGCGAGCGATATTCAATGCTCTCAAAGCTTGGCCTCAACTAGCAAAGGCCAAATTCATAAGGTTTCAATCAGACAACATGACGACTGTTGCATATATCAACCATCAGGGGGGAACAAGGAGTTCCCTGGCGATGGAGGAAGTGACCAATATAATTCAATGGGCGGAGAATCACTCCTGCCACTTGTCTGCAATCCACATCCCAGGAGTGGAAAATTGGGTAGCGGATTTTCTGAGTCGTCAGACTTTCCATCCGGGGGAGTGGGAACTCCATCCGGAAATCTTTGCCCAAATAACTCAATTATGGGGCATTCCAGACATGGACCTGATGGCGTCTCGTCAGAACTTCAAGGTTCCTTGCTACGGGTCCAGATCCAGGGATCCCAGGGTGACTCTAGTAGATGCACTGATAGCGCCTTGGACCTTCAACCTAGCTTATGTATTCCCACCGTTCCCTCTCATTCCCAGGCTGGTAGCCAGGATCAATCAGGAGAGGGCTTCGGTGATCTTGATAGCTCCTGCGTGGCCACGCAGAACTTGGTATGCAGACCTGGTGAATATGTCATCGGCTCCACCATGGAAGCTACCTTTGAGACAGGAACTTCTTGTTCAAGGTCCATTCGAACATCCGAATCTGGCTTCACTCCAACTGACTGCTTGGAGATTGAACGCTTGATTTTATCAAAGCGTGGGTTTTCAGATTCTGTCATTGATACTCTTGTTCAGGCTAGAAAGCCTGTAACTAGGAAAATTTGCCATAAAATATGGAAAAAATATATTTGTTGGTGTGAATCTAAAGGATTCCCATGGAACAAGATAAAAATTCCTAAGATTCTATCCTTTCTACAGGAGGGTTTGGAGAAAGGATTATCTGCAAGTTCTTTGAAGGGACAGATTTCTGCTTTATCTGTTTTACTTCACAAAAAACTGGCGGCTGTGCCAGATGTTCAAGCTTTTGTTCAGGCTCTGGTTAGAATCAAGCCTGTTTACAAACCTTTGACTCCTCCTTGGAGTCTCAATTTAGTTCTTTCAGTTCTTCAAGGGGTTCCGTTTGAACCCTTACATTCCATAGATATTAAGTTACTATCTTGGAAAGTTTTGTTTTTGGTTGCAATTTCTTCTGCTAGAAGAGTTTCAGAGTTATCTGCTCTGCAGTGTTCTCCTCCTTATCTGGTGTTCCATGCAGATAAGGTGGTTTTGCGTACTAAACCTGGTTTTCTTCCGAAAGTTGTTTCTAACAAAAACATTAACCAGGAGATAGTTGTGCCTTCTTTGTGTCCGAATCCAGTTTCAAAGAAGGAACGTTTGTTACACAATTTGGATGTAGTTCGTGCTCTAAAATTCTATTTAGAGGCTACAAAGGATTTCAGACAAACATCTTCTTTGTTTGTTGTTTATTCTGGTAAAAGGAGAGGTCAAAAAGCAACTTCTACCTCTCTCTCTTTTTGGCTTAAAGCATCATCCGATTGGCTTATGAGACTGCCGGACGGCAGCCTCCTGAAAGAATCACAGCTCACTCCACTAGGGCTGTGGCTTCCACATGGGCCTTCAAGAACGAGGCTTCTGTTGATCAGATATGTAAGGCAGCGACTTGGTCTTCACTGCACACTTTTACCAAATTTTACAAATTTGATACTTTTGCTTCTTCTGAGGCTATTTTTGGGAGAAAGGTTTTGCAAGCCGTGGTGCCTTCCATCTAGGTGACCTGATTTGCTCCCTCCCATCATCCGTGTCCTAAAGCTTTGGTATTGGTTCCCACAAGTAAGGATGACGCCGTGGACCGGACACACCTATGTTGGAGAAAACAGAATTTATGCTTACCTGATAAATTACTTTCTCCAACGGTGTGTCCGGTCCACGGCCCGCCCTGGTTTTTTTAATCAGGTCTGATGAATTATTTTCTCTAACTACAGTAACCACGGTATCATATGATTTCTCCTATGCATATTCCTCCTTTACGTCAGTCGAATGACTGGGGTAGGCGGAGCCTAGGAGGGATCATGTGACCAGCTTTGCTGGGCTCTTTGCCATTTCCTGTTGGGGAAGAGAATATCCCACAAGTAAGGATGACGCCGTGGACCGGACACACCGTTGGAGAAAGTAATTTATCAGGTAAGCATAAATTCTGTTTTATCAGGTAAGCATAAATTATGATTTATCAGGGTACCATCGTTCAAAATGGAAACCATTCGAACGATTCTACCCACTATCCAGGAAGGTCAATTTATGACTACCGTGGATCTAAAGGATGCGTACCTACATTTCTCCAACATTGGTGTGTCCGGTCCACGGCGTCATCCTTACTTGTGGGATATTCTCTTCCCCAACAGGAAATGGCAAAGAGTCCCAGCAAAGCTGGTCACATGATCCCTCCTAGGCTCCGCCCACCCCAGTCATTCTCTTTGCCGTTGCACAGGCAACATCTCCACGGAGATGGTTAAGAGTTTTTTTGGTGTTTAAATGTAGTTTTTATTCTTCTATCAAGTGTTTGTTATTTTAAAATAGTGCTGGTATGTACTATTTACTCTGAAACAGAAAAAGGATGAAGATTTCTGTTTGTAAGAGGAAGATGATTTTAGCAGACAGTTACTAAAATCGATTGCTGTTTCCACACAGGACTGTTGAGATGAAGTAACTTCAGTTGGGGGAAACAGTTAGCAGACCTTTCTGCTTAAGGTATGACTAGCCATATTTCTAACAAGACCATGTAATGCTGGAAGGCTGTCATTTCCCCTCATGGGGACCGGTAAGCCATTTTCTTAAGTTAAACATAAAAGAATAAAGGGCTTCAAAAAGGGCTTCAAAAACTGGTAGACATTTTTCTGGGCTAAAACGATTGCTTTACTAGGCATATTATGCAGATTCTAACTAATAATGGTTATTATAATCTTGGGGATTGTTTAGAAAAACGGCAGGCACTGTGTTGGACACATTTTTCAGATGGGGGCCTTTTCTAGTTATAGACAGAGCCTCATTTTCGCGCCACTAATGCGCAGTTGTTTTTGGAGAGCAAGGCATGCAGATGCATGTGTGAGGAGCTAAAAATCACTGAAAAAGCTTATAGAAGGCATCATTTGGTATCGTATTCACCTCTGGGCTTGGTTGGGTCTCAGCAAAGCATATAGCTGGGACTGTATAGGGGTTAAATGTAAAAACGGCTCTGGTTCCGTTATTTTAAGGGTTAAAGCTCTGAAATTTGGTGTGCAATACTTTTAAGGCTTTAAGACACTGTGGTGAAATTTTGGTGAATTTTGAACAATTCCTTCATACTTTTTCACATATTCAGTAATAAAGTGTTTTCAGTTTGAAATTTAAAGTGACAGTAACGGTTTTATTTTAAAACGTTTTTTGTGCTTTGTTGACAAGTTTAAGCCTGTTTAACATGTCTGTACCATCAGATAAGCTATGTTCTATATGTATGAAAGCCAATGTGTCTCCCCATTTAAATTTATGTGATAATTGTGCCATAGTGTCCAAACAAAGTAAGGACAGTAATGCCACAGATAATGATATTGCCCAAGATGATTCCTCAAATGAGGGGAGTAAACATGATACTACATCATCCCCTACTGTGTCTACACCAGTTATGCCCACACAGGAGGCCCCTAGTACATCTAGTGCGCCAGTACTTATTACCATGCAACAATTAACGGCTGTAATGGATAACTCTATAGCAAATCTTTTATCCAAAATGCCTACTTATCAGAGAAAGCGTGATTGCTCTGTTTTAAACACTGAAGAGCAAGAGGACGCTGATGATAATTGTTCTGTCATACCCTCACACCAATCTGAAGGGGCCATGAGGGAGGTTTTGTCTGAGGGAGAAATTTCAGATTCAGGAAAAATTTCTCATCAAGCTGAACCTGATGTTGTGACATTTAAATTAGAACATCTCCGCGCACTGCTTAAGGAGGTATTATCTACTCTGGATGATTGTGACAATTTGGTAATTCCAGAGAAGTTATGTAAGATGGACAAGTTCCTAGAGGTTCCGGTGCCCCCCGACGCTTTTCCTATACCCAAGCGGGTGGCGGACATAGTAAATAAAGAGTGGGAAAGGCCCGGCATACCTTTTGTCCCCCCCCTATATTTAAGAAATTATTTCCTATAGTCGACCCCAGAAAGGACTTATGGCAGACAGTCCCCAAGGTCGAGGGGGCGGTTTCTACTCTAAACAAACGCACTACTATTCCTATCGAAGATAGTTGTGCTTTCAAAGATCCTATGGATAAAAAATTAGAGGGTTTGCTTAAAAAGATTTCTCCAACATAGGTGTGTCCGGTCCACGGCGTCATCCTTACTTGTGGGATATTCTCTTCCCCAACAGGAAATGGCAAAGAGCCCAGCAAAGCTGGTCACATGATCCCTCCTAGGCTCCGCCTACCCCAGTCATTCTCTTTGCCGTTGTACAGGCAACATCTCCACGGAGATGGCTTAGAGTTTTTTAGTGTTTAACTGTAGTTTTTATTATTCAATCAAGAGTTTGTTATTTTAAAATAGTGCTGGTATGTACTATTTACTCTGAAACAGAAAAGAGATGAAGATTTCTGTTTGTATGAGGAAAATGATTTTAGCAACCGTTACTAAAATCCATGGCTGTTCCACACAGGACTGTTGAGAGGAATTAACTTCAGTTGGGGGAACAGTGAGCAGTCTCTTGCTGCTTGAGGTATGACACATTCTAACAAGACGATGTAATGCTGGAAGCTGTCATTTTCCCTATGGGATCCGGTAAGCCATGTTTATTAAGATAGTAAATAAGGGCTTCACAAGGGCTTATTAAGACTGTAGACTTTTTCTGGGCTAAATCGATTCATATATTACACATATTTAGCCTTGAGGAATCATTTAATCTGGGTATTTTGATAAGATTATATCGGCAGGCACTGTTTTAGACACCTTATTCTTTAGGGGCTTTCCCAAATCATAGGCAGAGCCTCATTTTCGCGCCGGTGTTGCGCACCTTGTTTTTGAGAGGCATGACATGCAGTCGCATGTGTGAGGAGCTCTGATACATAGAAAAGACTTTCTGAAGGCGTCATTTGGTATCGTATTCCCCTTTGGGCTTGGTTGGGTCTCAGCAAAGCAGATACCAGGTG